>NC_136791.1:38838271-38980771 GCF_951216825.1 Electrona antarctica
AACGGCACACTTTACTACTTATTTTGATGAAAATAAGCGAATTAGCACAAAAACCCAACCCCCATTGAGGGCTTATATTAGGGGAAATAGACAATAATGCACTTTTGCACAAAATAACACCTGGACCTCTTTGGTGGGGACGTAACAACTACAAATAAAGGTAAGAAAGCCTTCTAGCATGGAATTCTCCTTTAACGTGAAAATAATCGATATTGAACAACTATCGATTAATTCTCGGCCAAAATGTTATCAGAAAGCCTGGTCTGATAGGAACAGCCAGAGTATGGTGCATCTGCCTGTGCTACAGCTCTGCAGTCTCCTCCTTCTTGACCAGTCTGCAGCATATAGGCCACATGATCACAGCCTCCTGAATTGTAGTGCAATTACTTTTCATAGGAATAAGTACAAACGGTGAGAACAGTCCCTGATATCGACTCATGCAGGGAAATAAAAGGCATAGACCATAAAGGGCAACAAACTCAAGCAGACGAGAGCAGAGTGCCATGAAACTCACATGTCTGTTCTAGTCTTTCTCTCACTTAGTCTCTCTCACACACACATTTTTCACAGAGGGGAACAAACAGACGTCGTTGTGTGTGTATGCTGTCGCTTGACTCGCTTCAGCACGAGCACACACATACACACATGCACGCGCGCACAGCCCACCCCTCACACATAGTGTGTAGTCTAATGTGGGTCTCCTAGCAGCACATTGTGTTGAGTTGGGCCTGTGGAAGGGCTGCAGCCAGGCTGTGAATCAGAGCTGGCACTGGACTCCTGCGGCCCTTTCCTTCACTGTCACTATTCATTTATTTCTACAGCACAATACATGCACAGACGCACGCACACGCACACACACACGGTTGTCGGTAAGTAATGTACACTCAGCAGGAATGAGATTATGTGTGAATTCACAGAAGTGCATGCAAGCAGCTTGCACAAACATGACAGCACAAATGGACTGTAGTATTGATCAACGTATGTGTACTGATGCATAGGCATCCTTATACATACCGTACAACTCACACAGCCAATAGAACACGCCCAAAACATGCACACATATACACCTTATCTGTTCACACACACACACAGCCTCCCCTTGGATACACCATCTGGTGAAGCAAACCAGAATGTGCACCGTCTCACACACACACACACACACACACACACACACACACACACACACACACACACACACACACACACACACACACACACACACACACACACACACACACACACACACACACACACACACACACACACACACACACACACACACACACACACACACACACACACACACACACACACACACACACACACACACACACACACACACACACACACACACACACACACACACACACACTTTCCGGTCACCCTCCCACTGCTCCTTGTCCCTTCATGCACCCATCCAGCATATCTCTCTCTTCCCCCTCTCTCCTTCTCTCTGCCAGCCATCCTGCTTTCATTCATCCGTCCCTTGCTTTTCAGTCTCTCACCATCCGTCCAACATTCTATATCTCTACCTTTCCCTCTCTCTCTCCACTGCTATCCGTCCAGCATTCATCCCTCCATCTTTTTTTCTTTTCCCCCAGCACTCTAGTCTCCACTAAACCAGTCAAGGTACTGTTACAACACTTTCTACTAAAAAGTGATTTTCTTTTTGTAGTTCTGTAGGTTTCCATTCACTTTTATGTATACTTGCTACCAATTTCTTATGGATATTTCAAATTACTACTATATATTTTACTACCATCTAGTGTCCTATGGTATAGTAGGCCACACTGTAAAATCTTGAGTGTTGAATCCCATTGTTTTGATGAGAGGATATAGATGCCACCATCAAAGAAATACATTTGGCCTGTGCCAGAATGTGCCACTGGGCCTACAGTACATTGTAAAATCCTACAGGATTTTACAACTGGACCGTTAATTACAGCGATTGTTGAAGCATGCATGGGAGGTTGGTTATGTGTTTTTCTCATTGTGTGTGTGGAAACAGGAACTCAGTTTGGCTCTGTGTTTGTTCCTATACTAAACACTACAGTACATGACATGTTTAGGGCAGTGGTCCTGACAGAATGTCAGACTTGATGCACTAAAAGAGGATTTCCTGCTGGTTATGTTTTGTACTTGCGCAATAAGAGTGCACATCCTCCGAACTGCAGAGAGCTATGCCCTGCATTTATGACATGTTGGCGTGGCCAGTATTTGCATATACAGTATCCTACTTTCTGCAAACAGAAAATGCATCTATTCTACAGAAAAAACATATAGCCAGAAGCTTATAGTGTAGGCCGGGGGAGCATATCCAGTATCCTACTGTATATGCATTATTGTAGCGGGCCACCACACAATCATGACCAGCCACCACACTATGATTTTTAGAACGGCGGCTCGTCGCGAATAGGCAAAAAAAAAAATATTTGCGTGGGTCCGACGGATGCACGCGTGCTGCACAAGCATGCATGCGTGAAAGCTCCCCCGGCCTACACTACAAGCTTCTGGCTAGGGGAAACACTGCTTGGCATGGTTACAGGCACGAGGAATTAAGCCAATATTAATATTGTTTTTTCAATTAAAAATACATTAAATTGTGTGGCACATTTTGCAAAATGAATTCAAGCTGCTCTTGGATTTTGGAAGACTTCAACCGTGTGTTCTGAAGAGAACACGTTTTCAGAGACAGGAATGTATTTTTTGCTCATGGTTTTATTTCCCATGAAACATTTTGTTAGATTAGTGTGCCGACATGCTGTAACCCCATGCTATACCTGTACCTGTCCCTGTCCAAGTCTATGCGCTGGGATTCCTTCATTACGAGGACTTTCCAGGGAAATCCGTGACAGGTCTGGTAAAAAATAATGTAGATACTGTAGAATAGATGCATTTTCTGTTTGCAGACCATGATCAGACACACATAAAAGAGTGCACGCGGTTATAGTGTAGGTGCAGTTGACTTTAATTTGTTGTTTTCAATAGTTTAAACACTATTCGATTTCCAAAGGCAAACGTGCTTAGAAACTGTGTTCATATGTGCAAAAATGTAAGATAATTTGAAAAGACACCATCAAAACGAGTGTTTTCTATGAATCTGGTTTAGGTACTGTATGTCGTGGGAAATCATTTTAAGATGAATTAAGCATAAATCCAAGAACATTTGTATGAATGAGGCCAGGCGGCCCCAGTGCTGTGTTCCTGAACTGCTGTATTGTCTGAACCAGGATAGTGCTACTTAGGTTCTTACATGAGTGTTCATGCATCCCTGAGCCAGCGACATCATGACAAATCGTCTCAATTTATTGTTCTTGGCAAGGAAAGTGTCTCAGACTCGCAGGCTTTTGTTCTCCCTAATCAACCAGCTGCACCACCACTGATGCGCCGCTACGCCCCTGAACCCCCACCCGAACCAGTGAGGGAGAGCGAGTTAGAATGGGAACGAGAGTGAAGGAGGAAGTGAGCGAGATAGAGCAAGAGAGAGAGAGAGAGATTGGTGCAGGCAGTGGTATCGAGGGAGAGACAGATATTGGAACGAGTTAGAGTGGGAGGTGGAAATGGATTGTGCATGAGAGAGAGAGAGAGAGAGAGAGAGAGAAAGAGGAAAAAAGAAAGCTCATGAAAGAGGAAGGACTACGAAGAGGTGGTTTGAACGAGGGAGTGAAAAAATGAGGAAAAAATTGGGGTGCGTAGAAACAAACCGCAAGAAAAACAGAGTGAAAGAATATAGAGGATGGTAATTGCAAATCAATGCGAAAAGCCAACTGACTGCACACTGCACATATTTATCACAGCATTGAGAAACAGCATGCGAGAGATTTATAAGAGAAGCGAGATTTGACACCCGACTGACATCAGGGAAATGAGTGAATGTGCTTTGAGAGGGGAGGGAAGAAGTGCAATGAAAGAGAGAACAAGACCGAGAGGGGAGAGAGATGAGGGAGGGAGACAGAGAGTGAGCGAGAGTCTGAGGACGAGTGAGAAAACGAAACAGAGAGAGAGAGAGGGATAACACAAATCCTCCCCTCCTACAAGGCTGTAATCGCATTTTTATAATTGACATATTTGCAGATAGTCTTCTCCGATCCCACCTAATAGCTGTGCACGCCATCAGTCGGCTGCTGCCTGGGCCCATAAGTGTGGGTGTCACTGGCTCCTTCCGCGTGTGGCACACTAATCACACTGTAGGAGAAATAGCCACCTGCTGAATACCAAGCTGGTGTGTATCAGTGGATGCAGGGTGTATGTGTGTGCTACAGTACCCTGTCTGTGTGATTGTGTGTGGGCGTGTGTCTATCATACATTTGTGAATATATTGTACGGTATGCGTTTGTGTGTGTGTGTGTGTGTGTGTGTGTGTGTGTGTGTGTGTATCCTTCCCATGCGCCTCTCTCCTGCAGTGTAAAATGCCAGTGAGTCTTTAGAGACAGGCTTCGCTCTGAGGCTCAGTCACACAAAATGAAAACATTACATTGTAGATGTATTACTGAACACCTCCACCTACAGTACTCTCCTGACTATGGCTGGGGTATCATTGGAAATTGAAATACTGGCCAGATGGGGTTGAAAAGAAGTAGTTAGAAGTACTAAACAACAGGTAACACACCTGGACAGTTGATGGACTGTGGACGATATGAACAGATATATATATAGGGATTTCAGGGATTTCAAATTGCCACCACAGCTTGCCAACTCAGACGGTCTGCTCCTTGATGCGGGAGACCTTGAGGTTCATGAGCTGTAAGGTGAGCGTGTGCCCCACCCTCACATCACATCGCAAGACTCAAGGCCTCGCTGTTGGCATGTCGGCCTTGCTTTCGAGTTTCAAGTGATGTAAAAGGTAATGCATGACATGTAAAACCATTCTTTATTCAGTTGAGACTTGAGAGTGAAATAAACGTGCATCCCCGTATCTCCAGCCCACTAACCACCCCAGAGAATTCTAGCAGACCGTTCATTCTCTGTTGGTTGTCAGAGTGCTTATTTGCTTAATGTCCTGGTCTGCTGGGAAATCTAGAGTATTCATAAAGTACAGCTGGGAAAATAGATGTTCCAACCTACTGGGAATTGACACATTCACCTACAGTATATATACTGTATCTATGGTATTTCAAAACTGTCCTCATTTACAATAAAATTATGTATAAACTAGAAAAAGTGCCCTTCTGGGCACAGGTCTCCACCAGGAGGATAGGAGTGTGTGTGTGATGTTTGGCAAAATGTTTAGGAGCAATATAAACGTGTGTGTGTGTGTGTGTGTGTGTGTGTGTGTGTGTGTGTGTGTGTGAGAGACGCGGCTTGGCCTGTTGTAGCGCCACCATGAGGCTGATTTGAAAACTGTCAAGTGGCATTTCTTCCAAAGCCTAGTGGGAATATGCATGCACAGTTTCACCACAATCGGACGCTGTGTTGAGTAGTTGTGGCGATTTGTACAAAACGGGTACAAAGCGGGCTACTCCTGAAAAGTTTAGAAGCCAATCGTAGCCAATGAGGGTGGATTATGAGAAATCAAACAAACCCGTCTTGATCACATGACTATGAAGAGCATGTGTACCGATTTGCGTGAAATTTGGATAAAATCTGAAGGAGTAATATTAGAAAATGTGTTTTACATATGTCGGCCTCCTGGTGGCGCTATAAAGAGCAGATGTGAAAAATTCCAGGCAAAGGTTTTTCCTTGGCCTCTAGGGAGTTGGCATACAAAGTTATCCACAGATCTGTGCAGTTAGAGGTAAAAACACTTTTCGGCCAGTTATAGCGCCACCATGAGGCCGAGTTGAAAATGTTCATGTGGCATTTCCTCCTCGGCCTAGTGGGAATGTGCGTGCACAATTTCACTGAAAATCACATGATGTGTTCATGATTTGCAGCATTTTGTTTGAAACTGAGCACTCCTGCGAACTTTGGAAGCCAATCTTAGCCAATCAGGATGGAGTCTGGTAAACCAGTAAATGCACCATTTACTGGTGGCGCTATAACAGGCCGTTCTGGAAATTTTGGGGCAGAGGTTCATCGTTGGCATCCAGGGAGTGTGTGTGCAAAATTTGGCATCGACCGGGTTAACGGTGCCGGAGATTAGCTGTTCACAGACGGAAGGACGGACACACACACACACACACACACACACACACACACACACACACACACACACACACACACACACACACACACACACACACACACACACACACACACACACACACACACACACACACACACACACACACACACACACACACACACACACACACACACACACACACACACACACGGGCGGGCGGACGGAGTGCAAAACATACTCTCTCCCCATGCCTTTGGCCTGGTGGAGACAATTATATCATATACATATATACATACATACATGTTGAGGTGACCTCATAGGCGCTGAATTCACACCAGATTCAACGTATGTCTGGTACTTTCCCCACTGCGGTGGAGTCAGAACATGCAAAAAGCGAGCAAAATTGAGAAAAGTTCAACTTTGCCAGCCGCCTCTGCGTGCCAAGACAGAGCTGCAGCCAACCAGAAGTGTACTGTGCTCTGAAGCGTACCTGTGAACTAGGCATACACACTCGACACCACTTGAGATGGACAGCAACGGAATTAATCAAGAAAGAGTAACTGCATGGCCTATTTCTTATTAAAAAAAATATATATATATATATATATATATAAGAGCACTTTGAAAACAACTACATGGTCGTGTGACAAAGTGAAAGGAGCTGATAAGCACTCAACGTTGGGTTCGTTTTTGATTCGGCCGGTGCTCAAAAAGCCATTCGCCACCCGGCCCTAGAACAGCTGTGATCACGTATCTGTGGATAGATGAGAGGATGAGGGAAGGGGTGGGGGGGGGGATTAAAATATGTGGGTGGGGGAGGTGAATATAAGGAGGAAATAAATTGGAAGTCAGGAGAGGAGCGGTGGAGCTGTGGAGGAGTTGAGAGGCGGTGGGGGTGTTAATCGATCCGGGGAAGAAGAAAATGGGGAACTGAGAGAGAGAGGGGCGGGGGGGGGGGGGGGAGAGGAGATGAGAGTCTAGGTGGGGGGCTGGCAGTGGCAGGGGGTGAGAGGAGATGTGAGTCTAGGTGGGGGGCTGGCAGTGGCAGGGGGTGAGAGGAGATGAGAGTCTAGGTGGGGGGCTGGCAGTGGCAGGGGGTGAGAGGAGATGTGAGTCTAGGTGGGGGATGGCAGTGGCAGGGGGTGAGAGGAGATGTGAGTCTAGGTGGGGGGCTGGCAGTGGCAGGGGGTGAGTGCAGCTACTGCTGACTATAATTGTTCTTCATGCCCGGGTCTCTAGTGACTAGTGAGCAGCAGGCCTGGACGGATCCCAGGTGGCATGGAGCTGATGTGGGCTGTGTGTGTGTGTGAGAGAGTGTGAGTGTGCGTGTGTGTGCGCGTGCGTGCGTGAAGAATGAGCCCATTTCCAGCTCAGGAACAGGTCATGTCATTTGTGCATGGTGAATGAGAGACGGAGAGTATACGCTCCCTAACAGGTCACTGCAGATTTGTACCCTGTGTGCGTGCGTGCGTGTGCGTGTGTGTGTGTGTGTGCGTGCGCACGTGTGTGTCAAAGGTCATGCTAGAGGGACTGCAGTGGCATTTCAAGGACCCCCCCACAAAAGAAGAAAACGAAAAACAACAACGCTATGTTTAATTCAACAAGCACTCTGGTGTTTCACTCTTCCTCCCTGCTTTAAACGCAGACTGTTGGAGAGATGGAGAGAGAGAGGGGCACAGCGAAAAACAACAGAGAGAAGGGGGGTGAAAAACACAGGCGGTTGTTTCATCGACTGTTCTCTCACTTGTCTCTCCAATTTATATCACACAGATGTACAGTATGCACACACACACACACACACACACACACACACACACACACACACACACACACACACACACACACACACACACACACACACACACACACACACACACACACACACACACACACACACACACACACACACACACACACACACACACACACACACACCAAGATAGAGGGACATAAAAAGCTAATTGCCAACTGTGATGCCTCAATATCAAAAGTATTTATGATGACAGAAACCATCCCGATGTCACAAGATTAAATAAGATCTACGCAACAACGAAAATGCTTTCTTTCTTTTTAGGAAGATCCAATTACACGTTTCCCTTCCTTTTTGTGTTTGCCAAACCTACAGTATGCTGACAATTGACAGTAAGACATGAGGAGATTTCCTAAACCCTTCCAACATTAACTGTGAGCTTTGCATAAGTAGTAGCCTAGTTTTACGTTCTTATGTGGCTTACCTAGATATCATATAGTTCATGCAATGTATTGCACTGTAGTACAGGTGCACAACAGCAGTGGAGTCGGGAAATTAACTCATACCCACATTAGACTCACATGTCAGTTTCTAAATCGTTCACTCAATAGAGACTGAAGCTTTCATTGGCGAGTTTTGAGAGTAAAAATAAAATTGAATCTGCTCCAATGTGAATCTTGGACTTCATGTAGTCAGCCTGTGATATCAGTCAACTGTTAAGTCAGTCTAGGACAGTGGTTCTCAAACCTTTCAAAATATTCATATTTGAACCGACCCCATCCTGACAAGCGCTTGGAATTGTAGGAGTTGACTACATATTGTGAGAATAATTAATTTTCAATGGCGGACACCTGTAGTTTGAAAGCCGACTTGGCCGGAAACTGCGAGTCAGGAAGTAAAAATCCACCCAAAACCTACCTTTGTAATCGAGGATCATATCGTTTAGAGATGTGGATCCCGAGATCCACATGATTCAATATTTTATCCTGTAATGTTAAGTATTATGTGTGTTAGTGAGAGTGAGAGAGAGTGACAGAAAGGCATCCTGCATGTCTGTCACTCTGTCCGTCAGTCTCCGTCTCTCCAAGGATGTCGGTGAAATAAGTTCCAAAGAGGAGACACATAGAAAGACTTTATTGTAATACAGTATGTGACTGTATCTCTGTCAATGTGACTGGCTCTGTGTGTGTGTGTGTGTGTGTGTGTGTGTGTGTGTGTGTGTGTGCTTTTTGCTTGTCAGAGCTACTACAGATCCCCTGTGTTGCAGTCTGCCAGTGGTGATAAGCTGACAAAGAAAGCATCTCTTTGTGTATTTGTGTGTGTGCGCGCATGTGCGTGCTTGCATGTGTGCGCACTACCTGGGTGAGATGTGCACTACTGGATGAAGGGAGAGGGTTGGACACCATTGGTCCAAAAATGTCCAAGTCCTCGCTGATTGGTTGAGTGCTGCTGGAGGCACTCCCACTGACACTGCTGACCGTTCCACTGGCAGGAGCATCTGAGACAATAAGAGAAATAAATAAAGAATAAATAAATAAACAATAACTACGACATCACTTACACCCAATACATTGTACTTTGTTGATTGGGGGGTCCCACAGGGCTCTATATTTGGAACGGTCTTTATTAATTTTATTTTACCTCTAGTCTACACTGTTATGGCTGGCTCGTGGTACATAACAAAGAGGGGAGACCAAACAGAGTTAAAGCAGCAAAAATATATTTTAATTAATGAATAAAGTTAATCAAACGATTCATTTTTGTGTTCCAACTAAAGCAACTGCCCAACTAACAAAACATAATGAAGAACAAGGATGCTCTAGTGAGGCTGCTCCTGCAGCCTGCCTGAGGAGGAATGGAGAGACCAGAACATTAGTGCTGCAGGTGTCTTATAGTGTTTGGGGTGGACACTGGACACTTCTGCAGATTGCCAGCTCCGCCCTCCAATCCAGCACTGCAATAGGATTGGATTAAGCATGGTCCTGACACAGAACAGCACACATTAGGCACAGGGGGCCGTCACAACACCAAATCTCTATGCCGAAAACAGCCGATCTCTATAGCACATTTCAACAACAAGGCAATTCAATGTGCTTTACACAGAACATCAAGCAAAGGAAACAACTATATAAAATTACATTAGGATGCATAAAACAAAAGAAGTAAAAATTAATAGCTATACAGTTACAGTTCAGAAGAGAAAAGAGAAAAATGTAAAAGAACTCAACCAAAGGCAAAAAGAACTGCCTTAAATGTGTTTTAAACGAAATAATAGTGGCAGCAGAGCTGCAGTTTGTCTGCATCAAGTGGCTGAACATCCATGGCTGACATTCATTACAATAGAACACAATAAGATGAGCAATGAATATGAGTAATATGTGTTCAATCTGTTCATGTCCTTGCAGTGTAATCTAATCTTCCATGCATGCTACCCCATCGACTAGCAGGGAACAATCCTGACAGTTGAAGGACAGACAAATTTGGATAGACAAATAATATCCATTTTAATATCTGTATTGACAAAGGTTCTCATGTTGCGGAATCATAGATGGCAGGATCTATAGAGGGCGCAGCAGTACATCAGGCAGCCAGCCAGCCATATATCCATCCATTCATCCACAGCTGTATGCATGTACGTACATGTATCTATCCATCAATCTATTATTAGATGCATAGACACAGATACTTAGCAATAGAAAATGTACGGATATGGACAAATCACTGCTTAAACTGCATGGAGCCAGGACTCATTCAAAATTAGATGCCTTGTTCCCAAAATATATATCTGAGGACCTTTGACCTTGCTATAACAAAAAAATGTGTATTCATAAAAAGAATGTGTGCACTCGTGCACTTGTAAAACATAACCTGTGTTTTGTGATTTTACTGCCACAAATCACATGATGTTACACTATTACACTATTACACCAATTACACTAATTACACTAATTACACTACGCAGTAAAATAAAATAAAACATCTGTGCAACTGAGGTTGCCATTTTTTCTGTTCGCAAGTTCAAACACAAAAAAGGTACAAACACAAGTTATGTTTTACAAGTGCACACATTTCTTTTTTTACGAATCCAAAATCTTTTTACGGATAAACTTTTTTTTTTTTTTTACTAATACACTTTTTTTCTTTATGAATGCGAAATCCTTTTACGGATACACATTTCTTTTTTACGAATACACTTTTTTTTAACGAATGCAAAATATTTTTACGTATACAAATATTATTGGCATGAAAATGCCTTTCAGCATTGGGAGCACGGACGCACAGCCATAAAGTAATCCAGCCTGATCCTTCACAAAATCCCATTTGGACCAATCCGGTCTAAAATGAGTTTGACACCTGTATTAGAGGGTTGAAACGAGCACGCCTGCATGATGAGGGTTTCACCTGGCTACAATCCCTGCTGCCATGATCACTGGAAAGCCTGGGGCGTGACACCTCATATAAAATAGTGTTTCAGTTACAAACAATTATCTTAAGTCTTAATAATTTACACTCTGTATGTGGCTACTAGCACTGGTGTTAATGAATTTGACTTTTTGCACTGACTGAGGCTCTTTTGCATAGAAAGCGGCCACTTTTGCACTTAATGTATGCCTATTAAATGTATATATATACGTTCAAATTGCACCGAGACACTATTTGCTTGGCACCAGTTAGGGGTGCAGTTAATCCTTGTTAACATGCACATGACTCATTGACCCTGAATGCAGGAGCCCTTCAGGGATGTATGCTGAGCCCTCCCCTCTATTCCCTGTGCACACAAAACTGTATGACCATGCACAGCTCCAATGTCATATTTAAGTATGCAGATGACAAGACGGTGATGGGCCCGACAGCAATGAGACAGCCTATACAGGGCTGAGGTAGGAACACTGACACAGTGGATTCATTCTCAACGTAAATGAGACGTAAAGGAGCTGATCGTGGATTTCAGGAAGCCAAGGAGAAAACATGCCCTGTGTAGCAGTGAAACAGGTCAGTGACTTTACATTTATTGATCTCAGTGGGCCTCAAATGGGCACTTCTGCTGTGACCATGGCCAGGCAAACGATACCGGGGTATGAGGAGGAAGAACACTAGCTCCTTTCGGAACCCTACGTTAAAGTTTCTGACATTTTGATGACTTTATGTAGGGTTCCTTATCACCGGATTCAAGCGACATGGGATGCAATCTGATTTCCCCTGACTTACCCCTGTGCTGCGGTGTGGGTGTCACACTGACATATTCAAAAAGAAGCATATGAACGCTATAGGAGACAACGAACCTTCTGACCCCCCCCGCGAACGGCTCAGAAGCCGTTAAGTATTTTTAATGTTTGTACGACCGTTTTGGCAGCTCTGAAATTCTCTCTTGTTGACATCCCATTGTACCGCCTCCAGCCTCTCGGTTGGCTAGCTGCGCCTCCCTACGCGCCTCGTAGGCGCAGCTAGCCAACCGAGATGTCAACAAGGAGGGACCGAAGAGAGAATTTCAGAGCTGCCAAACGGTCGTACAAACATTAAAAATACTTAACGGCTTCTGTGCCGTTCGGGGGGGGGGTGAGAGGGTTCGTTGTATCCTATAGCGTTCATATGCTTCTTTTGGAATATGTCAGCGTGACACCCACACCGCAGCACAGGGGTAAGTCAGGGGAAATCAGATTGCATCCCATGTCGCTTGAATCCGGTGATACCGGACCCTACGTGGTAGGTCCAAAGGAGCTCAACCCGGGGGGTCCGGAGACGGGCTAGAAGAACACCAGACTTCTGAACAGTTTATATCTATCAACGATCAGATTGAATAAGAGTTAAGCATGTTGCCATTGCTCAAACTCAACTGTGTGTTAATTGATTATACGTTTATACATACCTCTTAACAGTTTGACGCCATACCCCGCGGAACCCGCCTTTTAATCAAATATCCTACGCTGCCTGGATTGTTTTATTACCTTTAGATCATACGCTGAAGTATTTGGGCGTTTGATCCGTGAAAATCCGGTCTAGATCCGTTCCTCAGTTTGTTTTTGAACGATCGCACCACCCGCCATCTTGCCAAGCAGAATGGAGGGGGCTGGGAGGCTGTTGTAGTCAGACAAAACCACCGTCCACTTGCATTGGACTCAATTTCCCAGAAGCCCTAGCAGCCCAGCATAAGTATCGATTTCCGGTTTCGTCATCATAACATGAAGCTCTCTCCCCCTGCTCCGCGGAACGACTGACTTTCTTTTTTATTATTAAAATTTGGCGATTTAGACACATAAAACAAATAGCGGGAATGTCGTATTATGCAGCGGCGCAACACTGGATCAAACAATTAGTGGCAGTAGAACTGTTTTAATCCACATGATTTGAAACTAGACATTTTTCAATTTATTCTATTTTCTAATTATTTTCCTTTTGATGAGCCCACTTTTACTTGAAAATGTGATGTGAAAATGAAGATTGATAAATTAAATATTTATTTCAGAATTACAGATTTGGTGCAATTGGCAAAAGCCATACAGTACCATTTTTTCCTGAGAGGGCAAACACGAGTCCTAGTTTGTGCGTGTGATTGCTGTGCCATGCCAATATAAAAAAAAACATAAACACCAAGTGACAGTGTCTGTTCTGTCCTCACAGCATGATGCTGGAGCTGAACCCTATAGGAGAGGACAGCTTGTACTGAGAGAGAGAGAGAGAGAGAGAGAGAGAGAGAGAGAGAGAGAGAGAGAGAGAGAGAGAGAGAGAGAGAGAGAGAGAGAGAGAGAGAGAGAGAGAGAGAGAGAGAGACAGAGAGAGAGGGAGAGGGAGAGAGAGAGAGAGAGAGAGACGGAGAGAGAGAGAGAGAGAGAGAGAGACGGAGAGAGAGAGAGAGAGAGAGAGAGAGACGGAGAGAGAGAGAGAGACGGAGAGAGAGAGAGAGAGAAGACAGAGAGAGAGAGACGGAGAGAGAGAGAGAGAGGGGGAGACGGGGAGAGAGAGTGAGAGAGAGAGAGAGAGAGAGAGAGAGAGAGAGAGAGAGAGAGAGAGAGAGAGACGGAGAGAGAGAGACGGAGAGAGAGAGAGAGAGGGAGAGAGAGACGGAGAGAGAGAGAGAGAGGGAGAGAGAGACGGAGAGAGAGAGAGAGACGGAGAGAGAGAGACGGAGAGAGAGAGAGAGAGGGAGAGAGAGACGGAGAGAGAGAGACGGAGAGAGAGAGAGAGAGGGAGAGAGAGACGGAGAGAGAGAGACGGAGAGAGAGAGAGAGAGGGAGAGAGAGACGGAGAGAGAGAGAGAGAGAGAGAGAGAGAGACGGAGAGAGAGAGAGAGAGAGGGAGAGAGAGACGGAGAGAGTCCGATAATAAAACGTCTATGATTCAACCATTTACAGGGTGAACGGGAAAACAATAACATACAAGGAAGATTATTTTGAACCAGAGATAGAGGGTAAAAAAGATACACGGTGGACTGAAAAGAAGATAGACAGAGAAAGACAAGTAGACAGACTTAAATATAGAGACGTAGAGGAGAGAGAGAGATGAGGTGAGGCAGAGTGAGAAAGAGACAGTCTGAGAAAAATAAGATGTTGTGTTCTTAAATTAGCTGCTACCCCCACCATGCACACACACAAACACGTCACCATGGAAATAAGTGAGGGTGGGAAAGCGTCCCTATCAGTCCTTGCGGTTGGATGGAGGGATTGTTCCCTCCGTCTGTTTATTATGGGATGGCTCTACTTCTTGAGCCTGCTCTGGGCCTCACCATGGAAACCGTGCACACACACACACACACACACACACACACACACACACACACACACACACACACACACACACACACACACACACACACACACACACACACACACACACACACACACACACACACACACACACACACACACACACACACACACACACACACACACACACACACACACACACACACACACACACACACACAGCCTTCGGCCTGGTGGAGACAACTAGAAGGTCACAGCAAGTCACCATTGGTATTGTGACAGCGCTCCATGATTACAGAGGCAGACAGAGCTCCTCATGTATGGCTCCAGTGAGCTGTGTTCCGACAACGTCCAAGTGGACCACGCTGGCCACGTAGTCAGCATACTCCCTCTCCACCATGCAAGCTGAGAGAGGAATCTCAGGGCTTAAATACATTAAGACCTGAGGCAGATTCTATAAATATCTTCTCAATCCTATAGCAGTTGCCAGTTTCCTGAAAAACGTAGTTTCTCTATATGGTTCTCAAACCTTTTCATGTCAAGGGCCTCCAAAAGTATAATGTATTTGGCCGCTGACGCTGACCCACATTTCAAAATATTCTGGTTCCAGTGACGCTCAGATACAAAGATTTGAGTTAAAGATGTTTGCTTTAAAATATAAACATATTCTAATGTTGAATACACATATGTTCACGATTAAAAAAAAGCAGATCTTGAGGTGCAATGAGCTTGTAGGCTATATCTGCTTTTTTTGAATAGCCAAAGTATAAAATAATGGTAAAGTGGATAAAATAATAGCTAAAACCTAAAATGACACAGATGCTTTCCCGGATTGAATGGGTGAAATGCACTTGCACAGCAGAATCACTTTTTCTATTTTCTCATTTTAAAACACGACAAGGGTGTGTGCCGATTTAGCCTTTTCATAATGTTGACCGTTCGTTGACAATGTTGGGTCAACTTGGAGGGGCTTTATTTGGAAACTGTAGGACTTATGCCTCTAGTTGACAAAGCTGGAAGGTTTTTGGGTGACCTCATTTTCCTCCCTAGTGTGGCCTGTATAGAAAGAAGGCTACTAGAAGCAGTATTGCAGAAAAACAACCAGGAGTTTCCCAATGAGTCCCAGACAAGTTGTCAGACAGGCACCAGCTTTTCCTAGTGGGAACTGGTATAGAGGAGAGATTGTATTTACTGGTACAGACAGAGCGAAATAAAGCAGGATCGACGGAGTGATGAAGTGAATAAGGTCTGGCTATGTGAAAGTCCCGGGCAGTGTTGCCAGGTTTTGTGAGAGAAACAAGCAACCAGTTATATGAAAACAAGCCCAAAAGAAGTGACTAAGCTACACGAGATTTGAAAATAGCTGATCTACAAGCTCACAACGCATCACAATTTTATATATATATATATATATTTTTTTTAATGGAATACATAGCCCCTGAATGGCCATGCATTCAAAATATATTACAAGATATTATCTTGTACGGACAAGATAATATCTTGTGCGGAAAAGATAAAATATATTTTGAATGTATGGCCATTCAGGGGCTATGTATTCCATAAAAATAAATTAAAAAAAAGAGAATTATCTTGTACGTACAAGATAATATCTTGTACGGACAAGATAATATCGAGATATTATCTTGTACGGACAAGATAAAATATATTTTGAATGTATGGCCATTCAGGGGCTCCGTAACCACAAATATTTTCAGATGTCTACAGACAACTACATATTAATTTGGGGGTCCTTGACATGAAAATGTTTGATAACCACTAGTTTTAACTTTACACAGCAAGGTCAAAATAAGCAACTACACTTCAGAAACGAACCTAAAAAAAACACAACCTGCAACTGCCAATATGTTTAAGCGACTTTACAGAAACATAAGCCCAATGTCGCTTATAATAAGCGGACATGGCAACACTGGTCCCAGGCACAGGGCTTGGTATTTCACTTAGAGAAGCTCTACATCTCCTCCAAACCCTCTTCCACCTTCCCACCCTCTGTACCCGTTTACAGGAAATCAAATCCTGGTTCACCTCAAATTTCCTCAAACTCAACAGTGACAAAACCGAGGTAGTCCTCATTGGTTCAAAATCCACACTCACCAAGAAACCCAGTTTTACCCTCACCATTGACAACTCCTCGGTTTCCCCCTCCCCTCAGGTTAAGAGTCTGGGTGTCGTCCTCGACAGCACCCTATCTTTCCACACCCATATCAACAACACCATCCGGTCTGCCTACTTCCATCTCAGAAATATCAACCGCCTCCGCCCCTCACTCACTCCCCACAGTGCCGCAATCCTGGTTCACTCTCTCGTCACCTCCCGCTTGGACTACTGTAATTCCCTTCTTTTTGGTCTCCCCCACAAACTCCTCCATAAACTCCAACTGGTCCAGAACGCTGCTGCCCGTATCGTCACCAGAACCCCTGTCATCAGTCACATCACCCCTGTACTATACCAACTCCACTGGCTTCCCATCAAACACTGCATAGACTACAAGATCCTCCTCCATACATTCAAAGCCATTCATAACCTCGCCCCCCCCATACCTGTCTGACCTTGTCCACGTCAACATTCCCACCCGGTCTCTTAGGTCTGCCTCCTCCATCACTCTGAAAGTCTTCCCAGCCCGTCACTCCACCATGGGGTCAAGAGCCTTCAGCCGCTCTGCCCCTCAACTCTGGAACTCCCTCCCCCTGATATTAGAAACATGGACTCTATCACCATTTTCCAAACTCACCTCAAAACCCACCTGTTTAGGCAGGCATATGGCTGACCTCTGCTGCAAGCTGTACCTTAGCTATGTTTTGCTTTTAACTATGTTTGTATAAACTGTTTTAACCTGTTGTACGGCGACCTTGAGTGCCCTGAAAGGCGCCTTATAAATAAAATGTATTGTTATTATTATTACTTATTGAGTGAAACCTCGTCCAGAAGACATGGAGGAGGTGAGCAGCAGTGTTTGGATATTTATAACATGGACGCCAATGCATGCTCTATTGTGCTGGGATTGTCAGGGATTTTATATATATCGATGCCCCCTCCCCTCTCTCTCTCTGTTGCTTTCTCTCCCCTCCTCGCTGGCACATGCCCTGATCTCCAATGCAATATAATTCACATTCAGTCCCTCAAAATAATACCCATTATGGGTTGGAGTCCCACATGTGCCCTATTTACTATTGTAACATTGTTACATTTAAACAACATGCTATACACACTTATCCTTCCATGACTTGTCCAAAATATTGGTAGTCTAAAGATTCAGGACAACTTAGAGAGATGACCACAGTATTTATAATGCTGGAGAAACTTTCATTTTTCAATATCATCTGCAGACACCATTGGAGCGATGGCCTTTTCCAGTGAGCCTTAACGAGCCACTGCTCCACTGACTCAACTGCTGCTCGACTCCCAAGGACAGAGTGCTCTCTTTACTCCAACGCTGAGTTGGCTGAACCAGGGTTAGCCAACAGGTCATCTCACAGATTGCCAAATGTGAAATAGCAACGACAAGGGAGCAATGCTATAGTGAATGCTAATGCTTAAGGTTTGGTCAGTTCTCTTTTTGGGTTATGACTTGTAGACCACATTATACTCTGAAAGATGTTCCATTACAAATGTATCAGCCTCCAGGGAGAAGTCAATAACACATCTAAAGAAATATATTTTTCAGGATTAATTTTGTGCAGCCCTAATATAGATGTAGCACTATCGTAGAAGCTTGATAATGTTGCTCTATGTCTCACTGCATTATTGTATAATTGGTATTATTTATAAAATGTCAACTGCAGAAGTCAGAAGCTTTAATGTCATGAAACCTTTAAATTTGCTTCGGCAAAGAAATCTGTTTGTTTGCAAGAAGCAGCACAGCCTCTGTTTGCGAGAAAGGAGAAGTACAGACTCTAGAGTCAGGGCTGCTACTCTTGCCTCATTTTATTTGGTTTATTTAGCAAGGACAGTTAAATAAAATCCCAGAAAAGTCCCAGAATTAGCTACACAGCTAAATATATTATGAAGTCCCTGGACAGGAGATAGATGTACTGTAGCAACCAAACACATTTACAGATTTTGAACATACACAATTATACAGTAGTTATAAACACTTCATGAACCATTTTCTAATGACGTATACATGCTTTGGGGGGGGGGGGGGATCACGGCACTCCATCTTTAAGGGTCAACTGCACATGTCTTACCCAAGCCTAGCAAGTCCACTGCCGGCTCTGTGATCCTCTTGGGGCTGGCCCTGGAATCACACTGAAGATCATCCCTCTTCTAGGAGAAAGAGGAAGAGGGAGGGTAGGAGAGAGAGAGGAATGAAGAGATATGATATGATGGGAGATAAAGAGAGAGAGGTGGGTAAGAGAGAGGTGAAGGAAACAAAGAGCAAGAAAGGTATGAAATGAGGGACAGGGTGAGGGAGAAGGGGGGTAGAGTGATAAAGACAATGAGAGAGTGGTGTTAAAACCCAGGTTACAATATCTACAACATCAGTAACATAGCCGCGCACACACGCACAAACACAGATCGATGGGGGTATATTAGAATCAATGTCGTCTCAATCTGAGACAATGAAAACAATTACGGAATCCACGCCTAATCAACGATGCGTCAGGCCACCTATTGATGCATGTGGGACTGCGGCAGCTCGAAAGAGCGGAGGCACGTTTGGAGCTGGGGGAAGGTCGTTTGCACGAGGTGACAAAAAATTATCATTCGACAGAGCCGATGGGGGCTTGTGACGAACAGGGGTTGGAGAAAATTTCAAATGGCATCCTGTAGTCTCATAACACTGCATCTCACGCAAGAGTGGCAGAAAGACAGACAGAGACCAAGAGAAAAACAGACAGAGAGAAAGAGAGAGAAAAAAACAATCTCTAAATGTCAGACGGCATGAAAATGCCTTTCAGCATTGTGCCATTAACAACTGGAAGTTGACAGACGGATCCAAGATATTTTTTTCTTTTTACAAGATCGGTTCGAGGGCCGGAGGTGCTTCCCCATAATTGTCTGTTCACTATAGTAACAATGGACTGACTCCTCCCGGTTTGACAGCCGGGCGGTTGGTGACAAGCTGTGATTGGCTGTCGGACTCAGTTGAGGCTGAGGAGATGATGTCGTAATTGGAATGGGAGTCTGGCCATCGATTGAACCCCGCCTATTGGAAGGTGAATTTTGTCCTCGGCTGTGTTATCAAAGCACCGCGTTAGTTCATGCAGGACACGGAAATCACAGCTATAGCTGTAGTCAGCCTTGCATTTCTAGATTGCACCAATTTCATTGAGTGATTGAATACTTTATTAACATGCTTATTAACAGTAGGGATGCACCGAAAGGGAAATTCCGAATATGATTAATATTATATATCTTTTTTCCTACCATTGCTGTCATGGCAGTACCTTACAGCTACCTGATTTATGGCAAAATAAATGGTTATGGCAAAACTTAACTTAAATAATAATTACTATTATGGGTCCATAAAACATTTATTCAGCTCTTTTGAATGCATTAATTGCATACACTATTCGGTAAATGGTGCATTTATATAGCGCCTTTATCCAAGGCGCTTTACATAGATTGTGCATTACATTCACCCATTCACACACACATTCATACACCGATTGCGGCGGAAGCCATGCAAGGTACCAACCAGCACATCGGGAGCAATTTGGGGTTCAGTGTCTTGCCCAAGGACACTTCGACATGTAGACAGGAGGAGCCGGGATTCGAACCGCCGACCCATGGATCATTGGACGACCTGCTCTACCTCTTGAGCCACAGTTGGTGATATATTTTCTGCCTATTCGGGCCGAAACCGAATAGGCCGAAAATGCATTTTTAGCCATTTTCTGCCGAATATTTTCTGCGGCCGAATATTCGGTGAATCACTAATTAACAGTACAGGTATAGTACAGTCAACCTCCACCTAGTTCTAGTTCCTTTCGATTCCTTGAATGGCTCAAAGGTTAAACTGAAATTCTATATCTTTGTTTGGGCCCACTCTTGTATATGGTCTATAATATAGACCATATAGGGTGGGGAACAGGGAGCGCAGAGCATGGATATAGACTCTCTATCCATGCTCTGCGCTCCCTGTTTTAGCCGTTGTGGTCCACAAACACTGGTCACCTGGGAATACTAGTTCTCCTGGTTTCCCTATACTAAGTATCAGCATTCACCCGGAGTCCCAGGATGATGTAGTCTCTGATTAGACCACTAGGATGACAAGCACACCAAGTGAATGCATGTAACATTTCTCAAGATATTTTTGGGGCTTTTCTGCCAGTGGAGAAGGACAGGAAACAGGGAGAGAGACAGGGAGTGCCACCCAATGTGACTGCACACAGCGAAGATTGTTAGGCTCGGGAATCGAACCTGCGACTCACTGTCAGGCTGCATCAGAGGCTATATGCAGCATGTGCCTTAACGACTAGGCCATCAGCGCCCCAGATTCACTTAACTTTCCTTGTTTGTGACCAGATGTTTACCAGCTCAAAATGCTGGGAATTCAAGGAATGTCTGAGTGGGTATGGAAAATTGTGTTTGAGGAAAGCAAGTGAGAAACAATGTGCCCTCCCTCAGCAAGCACTCAGTGAGAGTGCTTGCTGAGGGAGGGCACATTGTTTGTCACTTGCTCCATTGCACTATGGTGCAGTTGAGCAAGGCACTTCATCCCAAATTTCTCTAGCATAATCAAGAAGGTTGATTTGTCACTTTACTCACACAGGTACACGCAGTGAAATGCAAGGGTGGCAAGTACTGTAGTTCTTCTCGGCGGCGCTGACTTAAAGTGTCAACAAACCAAGTATAGCATGATCTGCCTTGGTGTCACACCAGCTCGCTGTCAAGAACACATGACAGAAACAGGCATCAGACAGTGTCTGTCGGACAATGCATAGGAGGGGTGTCAAAGTGTTGTGTGTGTGTGTGTTACCGTCCTGTGTCGGCACGACAGCAGCCTATGGCCATACAGGAGTCATTTTGAAAGGAGTCTGACAGTTAAATATTGCCATATACTGTCCTATCTTGTCTCGTCACATTGGAAAACCACTGAATGGATCATTCTAACCATGTTTTGCGACGATTATTTCTGAGAAAACAAACAAAGGATGTTCTAGTGCTAAAGAGAGACATCTGGCGAATGCAATGCAAGGGATTCCGTGATCTTGCTCAAGGGCACTCTGACAGGAGACATGGAAAATAGACAGACCGAATACTATTAACAGCTTCATGCCACAAGACAATAAGTTCAGGTTCTAAGGTGTCACAGACCATCACAATTTCTTTCCAAATTATAGGGGGAAAAATGCAAATCGACCTGTCACCCTGCAAATGATCAATGAAATTGATTCAGTAGTTTATTTATTAAGAAAACAGAATTTTGTCCAAACAGTGAAGGACATGTTTAATCTTGTCAAGGGCAAATCTATAGTTGGCGAGACAAAACAACATAATCCACACACGTTCCCGAGTTGACAAACAGAACAAAATGGGTTTAAAGTGCAGCGTGGTAACATAACAACATTACACACCCGACAAACCCTGCCTCCCATGAGCCTATAAGCTAGAAAGCAATCACAACCAGGCAAACACACAGAGGCACTCGAGAACACACAAATACGCAAAAGTGCACAAATACACACCCAAATAAAGCATTCACATACACACACAGAAGCACACATAACTGCTCAAAAACACAAACTGAAAATGAGGGAAACAGATGGATAAAAAGACAGGGAGGGAAAGACAGAGAAAGACTGAGACAGAATGGCAGGGAGAGAGACAGAGATGAGAGAGAAAGAGTGAAGAAGGGAGTGGTGGAAGTGATAAGAGGAGAGGATGAGAGCCGGAAAATGTAATGTCAAAGACATGAGAAAAATATTGAGAGAGAAAAAATGTTTGGAGTTGTGAGAGAGAGCGAGAGCGAGAGGAACAGGACATTAGAGGAGATGAGGGGACATTAGAGGAGCTGAGTGAGGGGACATGAAAGATGAGGGAACTTGGGAGGAGATATAGGGACATGAGGATATGTGGGTATGTGAGAGGAGTTGACGATAATGACAGATGAAGGAGAGGAGATGAGATGACTCAAGTAGAGATGAGGAGATCAGAGGAAATAACAGCAGTAGTTTTAATAGAAGTAATAGTGTACTCATAACCAGCAGTTAGCAGTAGCAAAAGTACATATTTACAGGATGCTGCTTTGATAGAATGTGGTGTAGGACCAAGGCTGCCAGATGTCTTTATTATCACTATAAAGACCATAATAGAATGGGCAGAGAGATATCTACAGTGGAGAGAGTAAAATAGGATAGAATAATGAGTTATAAGGGAGAATTGTGTGTGTGTGTGTGTGTGTGTGTGTGTGTGTGTGTGTGTGTGTGTGTGTGTGTGTGTGTGTGTGTGTGTGTGTGTGTGTGTGTGTGTGTGTGTGCGTGCGTGCGTGCGTGCGTGCGTGCGTGCGTGCGTGCGTGCGTGCGTGCAGACTTCACTGCTATCCACTGGGGAGAGAATCTGAGTGGAGATTGCAGGACCATGGACAGCAACTGCAGCTAGAGAAAGGGAGATTTTAGGCCCAGGGACAGCAGTTGCAGTAAGGTGGTTACGGTGGTATTTCAGGACCAGGGACAGAACCAGCACCTAATGTGGCTGATGGACATTTCAGGACAGGGACAGTAACTGCAACTATAGGTAAGGGGGCTGAAGGGACATTTCAAGACCTAAAGTTTTAATCAGGCCTGAAAAGTTGAGCCCGACTCAGGCCACGTTCGTCAAAATTCAGTCCAAGGGCAACCAGAGACTGACATGGATCACCTTTTATTTAATCTCTCAAGACAGATTCAGCATTGCAGTTGAAATTCAAACAAATTGGGGCACCCGATGGCCTATTGGTTAAGGTGCATACCACATATAGGCTCTAATGCAGCCTGACAGCCTTTGCTGAATGGCATTCCCCATGTCTCTCCCCGTTTCCTGTCCTATCTTCACTCCAATAACCAGCTTTGTCTGTATGTCTGTGTCTATGTATGTGTGTACCTGTACCTGGGGCCACGTACAGGTGAGCATGGTTGCTATGGTTAGTGTGTGACGTCACTGACGTACTGCACCACTCAGTTCACATGGGGGTGATTTTTTTTATATAGCCCAACATTTTCTCTTAACAGCGACAATACCTCTTTTAGGCTATTATATTGGTTATTCATCAAGAACAATTCTTTTTTCAACTAGCAATTGCACTCAAGGTGATTTTTCAAAGCGACCGTCAGCACTCGGCAGATATTGATTGAATTTAACACACTATGAGGTTCAGGCCAGTACGTGGCCTTCACATCTAGAGTGCGGCGTAGTCACGTAGGTGTGTGTGAGGGCCGCTACGTGGCTCTCACACCTACATCACACCGCTGATTGGACAGATATGCCCATATATGGAGATCTCTGTATATGACAGTTCCTTTGTATGCCCATATAGAGATCTATGGAGATCCCTGGTGTCATCAGTATATGCCCCTCCCAGTGTGTCTTTGGCGCATCCATCCTCCTGTCACGTATACAAGTGATGCCTCCTTGGTTGAGGGGAGGAAATGAACAACAAGCTTAATTTGTGGGAAATAGCTCACAGCTGTGTTGGCCATGTAACTACTAGGTATGTTACAAAGAGAAGGGAGAGATGTGGCCTCAGGAGATGTGGCCAAGACTTCACACAACCTCCCCTTATACCTTTAGAGCCAATCAATGCTGAATGATGAACCGGCCCACTGCCTCTTGTACGCGAGATGTTAACCCTGTGCATGGTAGAAAAGGCAGCATGCGGCACATGTAAGAACCAAGCACTTCTACAACTACTCAATGTGTTAAACCCAGTCTGAGAACTGCAGACGATCGCTTTAAATGACAGAAAGAGGTGCTATCTGTGTGTGTATGTGTGTATGTGTGTGTGTGTGTGTGTGTGTGTGTGTGTGTCGATATATCATACAGCCTTACTGTACAATAATATTAGTCTATTTGTAAGGCTGTACCCTAGCCCTGTCTTTAGGACTCGAACCTTCGGCAGGAATGTTCGAGCGAACCTTCGAAACATTCGTTTCTAATTAAGAAAATAAGAGCCACATGTAATGATTAGTCAACACTAGTTTTATTTCTAAGTCTACTTACAGGACATTAACATCACATTTGAGTTCGGATTGCTCTACATAACTGTCTCAGCTGTTGGTGCGCAAATGCGCCTTGCATGCCTTTGATCTATGCGCAGAAAACATTTTGACGACGTATGTGCACTGGCACATCGGTTGTGTGCCCCCCTGATTATTAATAACATCTAAACATGTAACATGTAAACACAACATGAATATAGTACTCTTATTATGCATATCGCATTCTTGCCGAGAAATATTTTCGAGTTAAAAAAAGGGGGATATATATTTTTTTTTAAATAAAAAATAAAAAACGAATGGTTCAAGCCCATTAAGATTCAAGTGCCAACCCTAAGGAGCGAAGGTTTTTCGGCTATAAAAATCTCAGCTCATGTGTGTGAGTGCTTTGTGCAGCTGTCCGACTGCCTGTAAATGTGTATTTGCAGACTATAGGAGGTTTTCCACGTAGCTGTTTGTCCATGAAGAGCCTGCTGTGATTTGGCTCCATCTTTTAGTCTCATTGACAACCCCAGGTGTCACATTACGCTGACAAATAATTTAATTTAAGTCATGATACATTTTAATTTAATTGTTTAATTGTTTGTATGGGGATGTACGAGTTGAATGTGTGTTTGTGTATATGTGACTGACTAGGTATGAGGTGAGGAATCAAGAGAGAGAGAGGGGGGGGGGGGGATGAGAGGAATAAATTAGGGCAGGAGATCAAAGATAAAAGAATGTGAACTGTGTGTGTGAGTCTTGTGTGAGTGAGAGAGAGAGAGAGAGAGAGAGAATGTGTGTGTGTTTGTGTGTGTAGTGTGTGTGTGTGTGTGTATGTGTGTGTGTGTGTGTATGTGTGTATGTGTGTATGTGTGTATGTGTGTGTGTGTGTGTGTGTGTGTGCGCGCGTGTGTGCGTGTGTGAGTGCGTATCAAATGTATAATGTCACTCTGAGTCAGAGCTATGCGTACTACTGTTTCACATCACCATACTGTAAAGACAAAGGATTGTTTGAAGGAGGCATAAATACACTGTGAGTAGCCTACATTAAACTGTATATTTTCCTGACGATTGCATACACCCTCCTCTATAGGGCTCAGCAGTGACAGAAACAAAATGCTTTTCAATCTATTCATGAGTTATCTGACTGAACTACTGTGTACATCCTCCAAACAGGATGAAGCACCACGCAACAGCAAATGTTAGTCATCCAACATGAAATATGTATTTCCTCTTCTATTGCATTGAGAAGGGCCTTGTATAGTAAACAGCTGTACAAGTCACCGAGGCTTCTGCGATAGAGCAGCAGCCTCTCTCTCTCTCTCGGAATCCTCCCTCCACCTGGCTTTCTTCTCCAAGTTCTGGTATGTGAGAGACTGGTGTCTGCCTGCAGCCCGTTTGCCCAGGAAGACCATCAACAGACAGGCCCCTATTGTAGCCACCATCATCCCGTAGCAGGCTTTCACTCGAACTTTGTTTCTAGCAGCATCAATCATCTCAAAAGACACAAGCTCTGGGATTTGGTCGACTGTCTTGAAGCGTCCAGACCAGATCAATACCTTCCTATCCAAATCTGACGGTTTGTAGCCTGGGAGCCTGAAGTCAGGGCAGGGTGCGTGCGCTGGGACAGCAGTTGGAGGCTCTGGTTTTTCCACCAAGATTTTATTGCACAAACCTCTTCTGCTTCCTGCCTCCACCACCTGTCTGTGCCATTGACCAATTAAGTTAGCAGTGACAGTCCAGGATTTGATTAAATTCATCATGTTTGTAGGTTAACGCCATGAAACAGTGAGGGAACACGAGAGAATATCAGCAGCATATCATGTAATAAACATTGATCTCTAAAAGAGAATTGAATCTTACTGAGCATACCACCACCTACTGTATATTGGTACAGCGACACGTACGGCACACAAAGCCGATGGGTTGGTGCAATCAGGGAAGCCGATGTCTATTGATCGGCTTAATATGGCAAATTGATCACTACAGTAACCACAAGACCAGTATGTATTATTTTTGATCGGTGCAGGCGCTCCAATGCACAGTTTTGTGTGTATGTCTGTCTGTCCGTTTGAGCACGAAATGTCTGTGTGACGTCACGTTGTTGGCATCATCAGACGCTCGCTTCACACGCAAGTGTGATTTTTCAGGGGCGCTAGCCCCTCCTATATACAGCTTTTGTCCCCACACGTCTCATATTTGTATATGACGTAAATTTGTGGCAACACAAATATTAACCCATTTAGACCGTACGACGTGTGGGAACGTCATAACTAATCCAACCGACGGGTTGCTAGGACGTGTACACACGTGTACATGACGTGTACACACATCCTAGAGCATTTTCTTTGATATCAAACGAGATAAAAATATTCTGATTTTTTTTCTTTTTAAAAAAAAAGGTTGGCCTCCAAGGCCACCATACTCCTTGCTCTTCGCGCACGCGCGTTGTCGTTCACTTCCCTGTATACGGATCAGAAAGAAAGGCTAGGCGCGCGTAATCTAAGGAGCTCTCCGTGGTTTTGACCAGATCTAGGCTCTTCATTTCTGACTTAAACATGCCTCTCGTTCAAAATATGAAGCGAGCAATCATCAGCGACTTATATCGTAATCTTAGCGAGGTAAGCAAGCAAAAATATGTCTCACGTTTTTTGTCCGGAACAGAAGGGGGGGGGGGGGGGGGGTGGGGGGGGCTTTACAGAGTAAAAGCGGCCATATCTTCCCAGCACCCCGAGCTTCTATTTTGAAATAAATCCCGGCGCTGGTGGTGCCATTGACAATGAAGGGAAGATTTACGTCATATGTAGACGAGCAAATCGGCTAACCAATCACATAATTTTTGAGTGGTGCAAACCACTCCAACAACCAGCTTTGTCTGTACCCGTGTATGTACCTGTGTACCGGTACGTGTGTGTACCTGTACGTGGGACCCAAAAAAATGAGCATGGTTACTATGGTCACTGACATTACGTCAGACCACAGCTGATCAGGCTATATAAGACCTTGCACCACTCAGTTCACACGGGTGTGATTTTTTACATATTGAATGGATATTGAATGGGTTTTTCTACATACATACGATTTTTATTGAGTGAACAATAACAATAATAACATCAATAATGAATTTGTATAGCTATTGTTATACTTTGATTACACACTGAGAGATGCATGCCTGAACTATACTGAATGAAATTCCAACCTCTTCTATTGTATGTCTTCTGAGGAGGTTTTGCGATGACGTCAACTAATTCTGATGTGCATTGATCCCTGCTGGATCAATCTCTTTTCCTTCCAACCTGCAGGGTCGACCATGGTACTCCCCGTGCGGAGCTGGTCAGAGATTCAGCGTCTTGCTCAAGGACACGGCATATGAACAATGCAGGTCACTCTGGTTGGACGGCCATCTGTCTACGTGAAGCAATCAATTAACCCTTTCAAACCGCAGGAAAGTGTCTGCTAGTTTTTTATGTTTTTGAGAAATATTGAAAGTGTGAGAACTGATTTAGAAGGCATTTAGCGGCCTCATTCAAAGTCAAAAAGCAAATGCAGCAATAATACAATTGGTATCCCTCAGTAAGTCGGTCATGAGGTGTTTTCAATGCAGTATTAGGGCGTACACAACTACGCATCGCTGTGTTTGAAGAACCAGGGATCCTTTTGAGTCATTAGAGGCTGCAAACTTCTCAGACTGAGGGGAGGGGAGCATGTGAAGGTGTGCCGGTGTATTTAAGTGCGTGCACGTGCACATGTGTGTTGAGAAATTGGTCCAGACTGTTATCCACCAGTGGTATATATCTAGTTATTGATCTGCTTCCCTGTGGGAAGCCAGACTGCAAGACACCCACTGTGTGTGTGTGTGTGTGTGTGTGTGTGTGTGTGTGTGTGTGTGTGTGTGTGTGTGTGTTGGTCATTAGTTCCTTTGGCTGCCCTTCACACCAGCCGCTCAAACGATCACCCTTAGACACATTGCGTGTGTGCTTCTCTCACATCATTGCCCATAACAAGAATAATGCACGTTCCTCGCTTGCTACTGCCGACTGGCCAACAAACCGACCGTGCTGTGTCAGTAGCCTCTGAGCTTGTATCCACCAGAGCAGTATGCCCCAGAGCCTTCATCAATGTCAAGATTCTCTAAATTAGACAAGCATCGTCGTGGTTGTGTGTATTGTGCATGTAATGTGTGATTTATGTGCCCTGATGGTTGCTTGGTACAAAAATAATTTCCACAAGGGCTAATAAAAAGCAGTCAGTGTACACGTTGGGTACAGGATATGTGTGTCCACTAAACTCAAGTACATCAAGTAGCATGATGTATCACAATGAAAGCTTAGAGAGGACATTATAAAAGCATCTGAAATCCTATATTCCTCCTGCCTTGATATTGTGCCAACAGGCTTTTTCATCTGGTCTCAGATGTTCTACAAATTTAGCAGATTTGAATCTTATCAACCCATAATCACCAGTATGTTCTTATCAAGACAGTATGACATTTCCTACATGGACATTGTTGTTGTCAGCCATTGTCCGACTTTGTGTTTGGTGTGTTGTCCGACTACTAACCCTATTACTCAAATATCTCCACTTTTCCACGAGCTGCACCCGGACGACATTCTGTCTGGGCGACGGGCCCAGAATGATCGATGGACTGAATTTAACTAAACTTCCTTTGGGAAGCACAAACGTCATCACAAATTTGACCAGGGAAGCACAAATGTATGGGGCACACAATTGGCAGGTGGTGTGATTAATTACCCAGCACCAATCGCAACGTACCTGCCAATTGTGTGCCCCATACATCTGTGCTTCTCTGGTCAATTTGTGATGACGTTTGTACTCCCCAAAGGAAGCTTTGTTAAATTCAGTCCATCGGTCATTCCGGGCCCCCCTCGCCCAGACAGCGACAATGTCATCCAGGTGCAGCTCATGGAAAAGTGGAGATATTTGACCAAACACACGTTTTCTGACAGAACTTTCACATGAATATGAAACTCGAGGTCAATATCTGACTCCGTAAGTCGTTGGAATTTATTGGGTGAGTACACACGGAGCGCGGGCCACATTTATGCGGAGGAGACCGATCTATGGCTGTGAATTGTGTAATACGTGAAATGTATGTAACATCACGACATTCTAGGGCTATAATAACCCTAACACTAAATCTAATCCTAACTCAGCGCAGTTTCACGTTGTTTTCGCTTCGGCGGCAGTAATGTCACTTCCGCGTTTCCTAGCCACCTGCTCGCGCTAGGCAGTATGTAGGAAATGTCCATACTGGCTCCTCATGGTCTTGATAAGAACATAGTGGTGGGTTGATAACATTCGAAGCGGCTGACAAATTACACATCTCTTCTCTCAGGTTGCTTCCCGCAGGCCATGAAAACACTCAGGGTCCGGTGTTAACCCATTTTGACCTGAGATCAGATTCTAAAAATGTCTTCTACATCCTGACAGTTTTCTGAAAAAGCTATGTTTCTATGTCAGTGGTTCTTCGATTTAAAAAAAATAGCAGACCTACAAGCTCGTAGCGCGCCACTCGGTGGCGCGCTATGGCTTGTAGATCTGCTTGTAGATCTGCTAACACCAAAAGGGGTTCCCGCCCAAAATGGGTGAAGGTTGTCGTCATACTTGTCCTGCAGGGGAAATACGTCAATCAACTGGTCAATTCTTAGCACTAGAACTTGATATTTTCTGGACAGGATTTTTACTACACCATAACACGGAGACTGCTCTTGTCATGGTCTTCAATGATGTCCACTTATAAACACAGGCAGTAGCAGTCAGAATGCATTGGACATTTCCAACCACAGCATATCGCTAGACTGACTGGACAACTGAGTGACACTTTCTGGCACAGTACTGAAATGGTGTGAATCCTACTTGTCCATAAGTAATGAGACATCTGAGCGGACAAAAAACAGACATGCAGGGCTCCGCAAGGCTCAATCCTGAGATGTTTTCTGTTCAATTCCTACTCACAATGGCTCTGATTATGGAAACCAACTATGTTACCATAGTTATGCAGATGCCACACACATTTACATAACCGTATCACCAGGGGAGTATCAGTCCAGCATAAACACTGAGCAAATGCAAAATCAACGACTATTAAACAGACACAAGCGAAGTAATTGTTTTTGGAGCCAAGGAAGAATTATAAAAAGTCAGTGCTCAGCTTCAACTGGAATGTTAAAAATCACAACCCAAGCCAGAAATGTTGGTGCTGTCAGACTCAGACCTAGATTCCAACAACTACCTTATAAGACAATTTCAAAGTCAGCCTAGAAAGCCTAGAAAGAATATATCAAAGGAGGCGTTTCTGCAAGATTTGAAAAACCTTGAATGCATATGGGTTATGGGTCTTCAGTAAAGCTGCTCCTAGAGTCCTTAGTAGTATCCACAAAGTGGATCATATCTCTCCAGTTCTTAGATCGGTCTGTCAAATAATTGATTTCAAAATACAACTTTTGGTTTATACTTTATAGCATGCCAAAATAGATTTATGATGTTATGCATCACAAACCATCCAGACTTCTCTGGTTGTCTGGGACAGGCCTGCTTTAATCTGAACCCAGAGTCAAAGAGATAAATGTGGAGAAACATCGTTCAGTTTTTATGCACCAATCTTTGGAGAAAACTCACAGAAATCTATAAGTCTGCAAAAACGTTGTTCTTTTAGATCAAAGCTGAAGACCTTTACGTTGTTGTATCTGTGTTTGTAGCACGGAATGTGATGATTTGATTGGTTGACCACGGAATGTGATGCATGATGATAAGAGCGCCCCTCACTTCACACAGGTGTGATTTTTTCTTAACGCCTCAATGCTTACTTAATGTTGTAAGTAAAGCTCTTTGAATTGCCTTATTGTTGAAATGTGCTTGCCTAAACTTGAATTGCCGTGTGTGTGTGCGTACGTGCGTGCGTGTGTGAGCGAGCATGTGTCATATCCAATCTATGGTTCCTCTGAAGGCTCATCTAGGTCTAGATGTACCAATGAATACTAACAATCCCTAAATCCCTAGACCACACACACACGCACGCACGGTGCTCGCACAAGAATCAAGCACAATCAATCTTAAATAGATGCACGGACAACATACACACAGATATAAACAACCCTGCATACCCGCAGAACTCATGATGGCGCTAACGGGAATACTCCGTCCTCCACAATGCAATGCATTGGCTGTGTTTTCCATGTATGGTGCAGCTCTTGTTCCCTTTGATAACTTATTCATGGGCTGAAAGACAGACAACACATGCCTCTGTAACAATGGGACAACGTCGATTTACTGTTTGGACAGAAAAAGAGAATGATAGACAGACAGACAGACAAGCAGAGGAGGTATAGAGTGATAACAAGACAGAGAGGGGGTGGGGCAGATGGAGATGACAAGGAGAGTGACAGAGAGACTAGGAAAGGTAGAGGTATTAGAGAAACAGATGAAAGAAACACAGGCAGAGAGAGTGAGCGAAGGTGAGCTTATTTGTGGCACTGTAGTCCCTCTCTATTATGAGCGCGCACACACACACACACACACACACACACACACACACACACACACACACACACACACACACACACACACACACACACACACACACACACACACACACACACACACACACACACACACACACACACACACACACACACACACACACACACACACACACACACACAGCCTCCAATCACTGCTGGAGCTTAATTAGTGCCTACAGGCATTGGGCAGAGAGGAGGGGGAGAGAAGAGAGGGAGAGAGTGAAGAGGGAGGGTGCGGATAAACTGGAGAGAATACAGTATATAGACTGAGGGAGAGAGAAGAGAGGGAGTGAGAGGAGGGGGTAGAGAGAGAGAAGGAGAGCAAGAGAGATGTTGAGCTCAGTCAACACCATGCATAGCCAATAGAATCCTCCCATGAATGCAGAGCAGGAGAGACAGAACATCATGTACATACAGTACTGTTCACCTGTATTATGCTATGTGTTGATATCTTAGAGTTTTGCCTATCCCTGACATTTTTCTATTCACTGTCATTTATTTTCTCCTCGTTCTCCCTGTTCCCCCCACTTCTTTTTATGTTTTATTTCCTGAAAAGAACAGAGCTGGCACAAAAATGTATTTCACCCAATTCTTTACACCTGTGAACCTGTGATGTGACAATAAAGTTGTTTCTGATACTGAACATCAGAGAGGAATACTTAAGATTCTGCTGTGCCTGCTGTACAGTGCATGCGTTCAAATGTATGTGCATGCAGTTTACCCGCATGATTACAATGTCTATCTATGTCTATCTATAATATACCATATATCTAATATGTATTTACCAACTATCAGTAGTACTGTATATGTATACAGTATATCTATATAGTACATTATAGCATCTATCTGCATATCTATAGTACAATAGTACATCATCCATCCATCCATCCATCCATTCTCAACCCGTGGGTCGCCAAATTATTTTAGGGGGTCCCCAAATTATTTTCAAAAAAAAAAAAAAAAAAAAAAAGTTTAAATTTTATTTTCACTTTTTTTCAAAAATAGCAGACCTACAAGCTCGTAGCGCGCCACTCGGTGGCGCGCTATGAGCTTGTAGATCTGCTATTTTTCAATAGCTAAATTATAACAATGCTTAAAACACCAAAAGGGGTTCCCGCCCAAAATGGTTTAAGGTTATTGTAGCAGTCAATTTATATTGGGGGTTGGGAGGGGGCGGGGCGGGGGTCCCGAGACATTGCCAAAGCATTTCCGGGGGTCCCCGGCCAAAAACGTTGAGAACCCCTGTCTTAATCCATCTATCCATCTATCTCTCTGGTATCTCTCATGGGATTAGAGTGATAAGAGAACAAAGACTGCACTGACAGTAACAAAAAAAAAGGAAAGAAACAACACTCCTAGCATCAAAATTGCATTTCAAGTGCAGATGCAAGGAGAGTTAAGTAAGGTGAAGTCTACCGTCTCCCTCCAGAACACCAAAACCAGCACTCTCCTCTAAACACCAAACACTGAGAATTATCAGCATCCAGGCATATTGACAATGAGCAATAGTATTCGTAGCTGAATATAGCTCTTATGGCTTAGATAACTTCTAATAGCTTTGCCTTGCGGCCATACTTGCAGGCGATGCATTGTGGCGAGGCCAACTGAATATTCAGGACGGCGGTGAGAAGCACATACTCAGTGATTTCATAGCCCACTATTTCTCACGGCCTGCAGGCATCGATTAGCTTGTATCTCACGGATGCGTCTCATCTGGCTTCAGATACAACGTCTCTGCCTCTCTCCCTGGATGTCTGACTCAGCCGCTGATCCCACTCTGTGTTAACTTTCAGAGGACTTTGAGTCGGGGTGGGCGGTAATGACCAGAAGACCCACACAGGAGTGTTTGGAGTGGTGTCTATGAGGAGGTCATGTAGATGACTTTGGCCTGCTTGGATTAGATGAGATTTGCAATAGGGCGGGGCTGGGGCAGGTACAGGGATCAACACAGCTCAGAAAGTGGGTGATATTGCTGCGAGAAAAGATGGGAAGCATTAAGAACTACAGCAGAAACTCTTTGGCTTAAAACGAGGGTAGGAACGAGGGTGTTCCAAAAACTCTCTCATTCGAGTAAAATAAATACATGAATAACAAAACAAAAATAAAATAGCCTTTGCTTGCAGGCCGCACTGGGTAGATTAGAAGCCTTGTGAATTGAATTTACAGTCAATAACTCAATCTAATCTGTTCAAAATGAACGGCACGTGTGTGGATTCTCTTTCACTGTCAATTCTGTGAAGTCGCATTGACGTTTAACCAGGTGTTCTCATTCAGAGAACGACTTTAAAAAGTGGCTGAAAAAGACGTGGGTGTTGTTAGAATTATGTCTTATCTGTTTACAAACAAATGCCCAGTGGTCAATGTCCCATATCCTCCTGAACTTTGGCCCAGGCCGTGTCATTCATATTTGGTCATCATGCCCTTTTTATCATTTTACCTATAGTCTACTGCCTGTTTACACAGCGTTGTTCCTCTTATCCTATTAATGTCATGTCACCATCCACGTGCCTAATCATCTCAGCCCTATATTATCCTTCATATTATTTTATCATATTTATATTATGGGTTTCCTGACACCAAGTTCAGATTTACTGTCTCTATTAGGCTTTCCCCAGTCAAGTTAACTCGCAATAATGAGAGGTCTATTTAGATTTTTGCCTACATGTACTTGACCTTGGCCTAGTGAGAAGGAGTGCTTTTCTCTGTTAGAGTTCACAGCTGGCAGGGAAAGAATGTTATCAGTTCCGATCCATCTTGGAACAATTTGATTACTCTAAATTATTGATGTAAATTATACTAATTATCTGAACCATGTAGCACATTCTTCTGTAAATTGATTATTACCTACTAAAAATTAATGTTAAAACCTGAAACCTCTCAGAACTTTATTAGTCTGCCTCCAAAATATTTTTTAAGGTCTTTCTATTTTTTTAATGGTACAGTGGCTGTCATTCAAGATTTAAAGGGCTACTCACTCATTTTTTAAGGTAAAAACAGCACTATATTTGGGTCTCCCTGCTGGGCTATTGAAGGTATTTATTTACAGTCCTTTAAAACTATTACAATATTCATATAGGTATCATTTTAAATCCATCAATTGGTCTTCGATCCTCCTTTATTTTTATCCATTAGGTGTGTTTCTAATTAATTACTTTTTAATTTATTAATTAAGTATGTTATTAAAATGGTAAATGGTGCATTTATATAGCGCCTTTATCCAAGGCGCTTTACATAGATTGTGCATTACATTCACCCATTCACACACACATTCATACACTGATGGCAGCGGAAACCATGCAAGGTACCAACCAGCACATCAGGAGCAATTAGGGGTTCAGTGTCTTGCTCAAGGACACTTCGACACTAACTCTGGGGGAGCCCGGGTTCGAACTGGCGACCTTGCGGTTACCATCCGGAAACTCTACCCCTGAGCCACCGCCGCCCTATGGGACCTTACTATGGGGTCTCCACCACAGCAAATTCGGTGTCCTTTTTGGCATCTTTTGTATTTGCTTGTGTGAGGAAATGCATAAATGCATGTTCTGCCACAATAGGATAGGACACTGAATAATGTGTGCGTACGCATGGCACATACTGTATGGCCAAGCTAGTTCAGTCAGTGAATTTTTGTCTCCACCAGGCCGAAGGCATGGGGAGAGAGTATGTTTTGCACTCCGTCCGTGTGTGTGTCCGTCCGTCCGTCCTTCCTTCCGTCCGTCTGTGTACAGCTAATCTCCGGCACCGTTAACCCGGTCGATGCCAAACTTTGCACACACACTCCCTGGATACCAACGATGAACCTCTGCTCCGCATTTTCCAGAACGGCCTGTTATAGCGCCACCATGAGGCAGCTTTTCACATTTTTTACCTAAAACTGCACCGATCTGCGTGAAACGTTGCATGCACACTCCCTAGAGGCCAAGGACAAACCATTGACCTGCATTTTCCGCATCTGCTTTTTATAGCGCCACCAGGAGGCCGACTTTTGTAAAACACATTTTTTTATATTACTCCTCCAGATTCTGTCCAAAAATCTCACAAATCGTTACACAGTATCTCTATGGTCATGTGCTCAAGTAGGATCTGTCCGATATTTCATATTCCATCCTAATTGGCTATAATTGGCTTTCACAGTTTGCAAGATTGCCCCGTTTTGAACAAAAGCCTCAAATCATGAACGCAGCAAACAATTTACGTGAAATCTTTAACACATTTTCTTACTAGGCTGAGGAATATATCCCACCCTTTTCACATTGGCCTGTTATAGCGCCATCAACAGGTTGATTTTTGCAAAACACATTTTTGGAACAAAATGCCTCAAATCATCCAATTGCCATCAAAGGCAAACATGTTTATATTACTCCTAAACATTTTGCCAAACATCTCACACAGTCCTATCCTCCTGGTGGAGACCTGTGCCCAGAAGGGCACTTTTTCTAGTTTTAAATGTATTTTTGTGTGTTAATTTCTTCCCATGGCCTTGACGGGCAGCTTAAAAGCTGTGTTGTTGCACAGGACATGTTTAGGTATTCCTACAGTTGGAGGCCATCGATATTGTCCTTTTCTTTTTGCTGAGGTTTGCGTGATCTGCGCAAAAGGACAGTTAACCCATTTTGGGCGGGAACCCCTTTTGGTGTTTTAAACATTGTTATAATTTAGCTATTGAAAAATAGCAGATCTACAAGCTCATAGCGCGCCACCGAGTGGCGCGCTACGAGCTTGTAGGTCTGCTATTTTTGAAAAATCGTGAAAATATTTATTTCAGAAAACTGGAGGATTTAGAAGGATTTTTTTTAATTTTGAGGTCAGGCCTAAATGGGTCAAATGATAAGGGACAATATCGGTGGCACCCAACTGTATACTGCCAAAATACTTTCAGGAAATAAAGGAAATAGAAGGGAATTGCAAGGAAATTGAATACAGCGTGTGTAAAGAGCCCGGCATCACTCCAGATGCTCTGCATGTACGAATCTATTTTTGAAGCGGTTACCTCGGGAGGAGAGAGGCCCGACCCCCTCCCTCTGTCTCCAAGGCTTTCAGCACCCGCTTTCATTGTTCCCCCCCCCCCCCCTCACACTCACCTTCTCTCTTCCTATAGTCTAGTCTACAGCCATCCACTGTTCCATCTGTGTGCGTGCGTGCGTGCGTGCGTGCGTGCGTGCGTGCGTGCGTGCGTGCGTGCGTGCGTGCGTGCGTGCGTGCGTGCAAACCTTGTACTGTATCTCCATATTTCATCCTTTATTTCCATAAATGAATTCCCTACTCTTTCCTCTCTACTTTGTGCTATGACAGTGTTGCGCCAAAATTGCCAATCTACAACCTCTTGTTATGAGCTTACACCTGGGCTTAAAGCCAAAAACAATCCCAAGATTGAAAATGTTTTTTTGCAAATATGCACTGATCTCATTAAATGACCCCTATGAGATCCTGGTGGGATAAAGTAGACCTTTAAGCAGTACCATTAATTAACAGAGTGTGCACCCTAGCTGCATGTGCTCAAGCAAGGTCACAGAGCGACAGAAAGATTTCTATATAGGGTCTGAGAAAGTAGAGACACGTCAGAATTCTCCATGACAGAACAAGCCTTCTGTCCTGCTTCCAGGGGCCCCGACTGACGAGCTGATATGGAGCGAATATGATTCGAGAAATAACAGGTCGTATATATGTTACTCATATTCAAATGCTGTCCGTATTCATCTTAGGGGAGTGCCCCCGTGTAATCAATAAATATATGCCAGTCTAGGACTAATCGGTAACACTGAGTTCTGCCTTTCATTGTATGGTGGAATGAGTTAGAAGATCAAAGCTTTGGGTAGTGGGCAATCTCTGAGTGTGTATTATGCCCCCGGACCTCAGGATAAACAGAGCACCCGCACACCGTGTAGCATCAATCCTCAGGACTGAAATCAGTCCCCAGGACTGAGAACTTTAAGCCCTGGCTTACACATATCTGCTATTCTCAAAATTGTTTTAAAGATAAATTGCTGTTTCTTTGTGTTATTTTGTTTACCGATAATGACAAGCCTAAAATAGGCACGTCAGATTGAAAGTGGTTAAGTCTGTCTGTGGGTTTTTCTTAACTCTATCTCTACCGCTAGCTGTTAGCATAAACCCCAGTTCCCAGTGCCAGCATACGCGTTCACTTTAAAAGACGGAGTTTGCCCCTAGCATCAATGACACAGGCCATGAAAACACTCAGGTCACAGGATTTTTACTACACCATAACACAGAGACTGCTCTTGTCATGGTCTTCAATGATGTCCACTTATAAACACAGGCAGTAGCAGAATGCATTGGACATTTCCAACCACAGCATATCGCTAGACTGACAACTGATAACTTTCTGGCACAGTACTGAAATGGTGTGAATCCTACTTGTCATAGTTATAGTCATAGTTATGCAGATGCCACACACATTTACATAACCGTATCACCAGGGGAGTATCAGTCCAGCATAAACACTGAGCAAATGCGAAATCAACGACTATTAAACAGACACAAGGGAAGTAATTGTTTTGGAGCCAAGGAAGAATTATAAAAAGTCAGTGCTCAGCTTCAACTGGAATGTTAAAAATCACAACCCAAGCCAGAAATGTTGGTGCTGTCAGATTCAGACCTAGATTCCAACAACTACCTTATAAGACAATTTCAAAGTCAGCCTACTATCACATTAAGAATATATCAAAGGAGGCGTTTCTGCAAGATTTGAAAAACCTTGAATGCATATGGGTTATGGGTCTTCAGTAAAGCTGCTCCTAGAGTCCTTAGTAGTATCCACAAAGTGGATCATATCTCTCCAGTTCTTAGATCGCTCTGTCAAATAATTGATTTCAAAATACAATTTTGGTTTATAGCATGCCAAAATAGATTTATGATGTTATGCATCACAAACCATCCAGACTTCTCTGGTTGTCTGGGACAGGCCTGCTTTAATCTGAACCCAGAGTCAAAGAGATAAATGTGGAGAAAGTTCAGTTTTTATGCACCACCAATCTTTGGAGAAAACTCACAGAAATCTAAAAGTCTGCAAAAACGTTGTTCTTTTAGATCAAACGGAATGTGATGATTTGATTGGTTGACCACGGAATGTGATGCATGATGATAAGAGCGCCCCTCACTTCACACAGGTGTGATTTTTCTTAACGCATCAATGCTTACTTAATGTTTTAAGTAAAGCTCTTTGAATTGCCTTATTGTTGAAATGTGCTTGCCTAAACTACGTCCGTATATATACGTACCTGGGGGGAAAAAAGAGTTAACAATTAAAAGTATTAACAAGCGCTTGTGACAGAATAATAACTACATTGGAACACAGGTTATTGTTTCCACTTGTTGAAAGGTAATGGTTTTGTACATGCGGAAGGTTTCCATTCAACAGCAACAATTTGTTCCTTCCTTTGATTGTGAAGCAGTGAAAAAGAATGAATATGAAAAGAAAATAGCAAGAGAGATGAGGAAGATAGCAAGAGAGACTGTGAAAGTAGTGTGAGACAAGATAGAAAGGAGATAGGGAGAGATACTGTAGGGAGTGACAGAGAGAGAGAGAGAATAATAAAGAAGATTAGGTGAGAATGAAGTGAAAGAGTAGAAGGAAATGTTTGACAAAAGGGCTCCAGGGATGCAATGAGTGAGAGGAAGACAGCCAAAAACTGTGTGTGAGAGAAATACTGTAGAGAGAGAGTAGGAACGAGAGAGGAGCGAGCGACACTGTCAGCATGTTTCTCTCTGCTTTACTCTTACAGATTATACAGCTTTCAGCACGTCAGCATGCACTTAGACTAAACATCCCCTAAAGCATGCACACGCACGCACACACACACACACATGCACGCACACACCCTTAAATATCTCCTTGACACTGCAGCTCATCGACAGCAGGGGCTCTGCTGATAAGGAAGAAGAAAGGAAGATGAACTAAGGCACAAATCCACTGCGACTCTCGCACGCACACACACACACACGCCGGCCAACACTGAAATACACATGCATGCACACAGCCCAACAGGCAAGTACACACACACACACACACGCACAGTGCTAGAGTGCAAGCAAATGGACAGTTACATGCACACACTAATACAAAAGGCAGTCATTGTAACACTCTGCACAAATCTAACACACACACACACACACACACACACACACACACACACACACACACACACACACACACACACACACACACACACACACACACACACACACACACACACACACACACACACACACACACACACACACACAGGGCTGCAATGTACAGTTTGAGATTCTCAGCAGGCTTTGCCAAGGGTCACACACACACACACACACACACACAAGCTGATAGCAGCTGATAGAAATGTCTTCAGAGCAGCTCTACTGCAGACTTAGCAACTGACACAGGAGCAGATTCTGTGCCTTTGCTGAATATGCAGCTACACTCCTGTTCCACCCCCTCAAGGAGCTGTCAGCACTACTGCAGCATAGATGAAGCCAGCGTGTGCGTGTGCGTGTGCGTGTGTGTGTGTGTGTGTGTGCGTGCGTGCGTGCGTGTGTGTGTGCCAGCCATGTAGTTCTTGTACTGTATGTACATCTCACATTTTCAATTGGATTGTCCAATATATCAGCTTTACCAATATATTGTCCTGATATTCGCATTTTTTAATGTACATTTTGTAATTGAATGCATAAAACATTGAGAGAATGTTAATGCCTGCTTAGAATGAAAAGCATGTGCGTACATAGTGGAAACAAATGCCTTTTTGTTAACTACATTAAATTATGGACATGGGCATCTTTGAGCAGGAGAATAAAAGAGATCAGTTGATATTGGCCTATGTAATATTTTGTTAACATAATATTGGAATTTGGAATCAGTATCTGCCTTCAAAAATCCATGTTGGACGACCTCTAATTACCAGGCAAGACATACTGCCAAGATGCTATGCCAACAAACTCCAACAAACTGACGATCAAGTAATACATTTTTTTAATCTCGTTCATAATTTCTGATTACACGGAAACCGTCAAGAGCAGTAACAGGGCTATAATTAATTATTCCCTATTCCATTAAAATGCCAAATAATGAATACAAAAACATGTCCATGCCTAAAACCTATATAGTTTATCAGTCCGTTGGATTCCATCCCAAATTATCAAAAAAGCTTACATTGGGTTTTAACCAGATATCAAGCTGTCAACAGCCAGAGTCTCTTAGGACATAGGAGATCGATAGATGTCTTCATCAAAATTGAATCACATTGGATAGCTGCCCCGCTGCCTACTGCCCACATCTCTGCACTTTATTACGCACTATCAAAAGGAGAAGAAAGTAATTTGTTTCCTTTTGGCCAAATCCCATATACAGTAATAGATAGATAATAAGAACTTTAACAGCCTGGTCTTCTAGAGGAGATTGTTCATCTTATCATACATAGACTTTCACCAAGCTCTCATTGTGAGCTACTTAATGTGGATTTTGGGCCATCTAAAAAAGTAAGCTAATTATTTCCACAATTCCACATAGAAATCGTATATTTCTTGAAACATCCCATTCAGTCTGAGCTTTTTCAGCAGTGTTGGTGTGCAGCATTTCATTATGTTCTGTGGAGCTGTGTTCTCTGGAGGTTCAGATGCTCTCTGCCCTCCAAGTGACTCACCAGGGGTTTTTTTTGCATGCTTGAAAGTAAAAAACTTTTACACTTTTTGTATTTTTGCAAGTACTAAAGTAGCAATATGGTGGAGAAGCTGACTCACTCTGTATCCGGATTCCTGAAATAGTATACGGTTCAGCACATGAGGAGTGCTGTTTTCTCAGTCGTTCTAAAACATTTTCATGTCAAGGACCCCCAAAAATATATGTAGGCTAATTGGCCGCCGACCCCCATCTGAAAATATGTTGTTCCAAGGACCCCCCAGAAGTAGGGATGTCCCGATACACTTTTTTCGCTTCCGATCCGATCCCTCAATTTCTGTGTTAGCCAATACCGATACCAGTGTTGTGATCTCATGTTCTGTTTATAGCTATCTACTGTAGCTATATATCTCGTGTTGTGTTTATAGCAGACTCCTCACTCAAATGTGCACTTGCAGTTTGGGCAACTCCAAAGCAAACTCCACATGTCCCAATTTTTTATTTACCTGCCATAGTGTCAACCCCTTACCCCTGTGTCGGATCGTGGTTAGACTGGCATATTCACCGATACCGATATGACAAATAAGGGACGATCCGATACTTTTCTCAATACCAATACAGTATCGTGACATCTCTACCCAGAAGCAAAGATTTGAGTTAAAAGTTCGCTATGAAAGAATATATATTCAAAGATTTGAGCCACATTTTCAAGATTAAAAAAAAAATAGCAGATCTACAAGCTCGTAGCGCAGCGCCTCGCTATGAGCTTGTAGATCTGCTATTTTTCAATAGCTAAAGTATAAAATAATCCTTATAACACCAAAAGGGGTTCCCATCCTGAATGCGTTAAGTGCTTTAGTTTAATCAATGCTGGAGTCACAAATTATAAATTAGTTGTGGCATGACAAAAGACAGGCCAAGCAAAGAGAATTCACTCTGTTGCTTACATTTACAGTTCACTTGGCTGTAAACGGATATTGTTTTTGTTACTGGTGAAATGGACTCACAATTGCTGTAGGGTGATTCACACCCATAATTGATGAGCAGTCTATGAAACTGCTTTGGCGACTATTGGCTAATAAGGCAATAAGACTATTGGCTAATAAGCCAATAGTCAATTTAACTCCACAGCCAGCTGCTAGGCTTATGAACTGGACTGGCTTTTTAGCTTTTATTTAATGGGTTTAGTTTATATTTATGGGTCTATCCCTCAGGGTTTAATAGTATCAGGAGGATTAAAGGATTAGGATTAAAAGTATCTATCCATTTATCTATCTATATATCTATACAAATATTTTGACCAAATTAAGAACAAAATGGTCTCGTGAGTCATGTGACAATGACCGTCAAACTTTTTTTATGGCCTACACTGATTGCCTGTACTTTCCATCAAAACAAAACTTTGTGGAGTGGTCCTATTTCAAACAAAAAATGGCATACTGTACACACTACACTACAGTATATCATGAACGCAACATCCAATCATACCGAATGACTGACACAGTCTTGGGTAGGCAACCCAGCCTGGCAGAGATCTGCACTTTTCTAGTTTACTTCCATACCTCTATTTTTATCATTTATTTTACTGGACTTTTAATCTTAGAGAAAAAAAGGAGTAGTTTGTTGCTTTGTATGCTAATCAACTTGTGTCTACACACAGATGAGCATACTAAAAAAAGCAACTCTACTTCTCTAATCAAGGGATTGAACCTATGAACTTCACATCTCCAGTCTAGATAATATAGCCTACATACAGTATTTATACTGGGCCTCATGGAAAAAAACAAAATCTCATTAGAAATCCTGAATTTCACCGATTTATTTTAATGACCACAATCAGATATAATGCAATACTTTCTAATACACAGTTCTCCTTAATGATCTCTTTTACTTGCCGGTAACATTTCTTGGCTAACACTTGTCCTTGGGATATATGTTTAGGACAAAGCCAGTTGACTTCATTAGGCTGCAGGAAGAGTGCACTACACAAAAAACTACTGCCAACAGGGCAGAGATTTCATCCTGAGCCTTATAATCAGTGGTGGAAAGTAACTAAGTACATTTACTCAAGTTCTGCACTTAAAACTCATTTAATGCCAGAGTTTCTCTAGAACAGTCAGCAGCCACTGCCAGCGTTTGGGAGCGTTTTTTACTAATCTTTCAAGACCCACAGAATATTTTGTTCTATGACTAATAGACTAATATCTAACTAACACCTAATATCTCAAAAGAAAGACGTCGCTCTAAATTTGGTGAAGTCAGTGTTCTCCGCCGTGTTCTACCGGGGAGGGAGCCGGTGTCCGTTTCCAGTGCTAGTTTGATCCGTCCCTCTATGCCAAGAAAAGCTTGGGTACTTCCTGGCTAGGCACAAGTGGTTAAAGAAGAAAGTAGAGTGGCCATAGTTTCAATCCCCACAGCAGCCTCGTGTCCTGTCAAAGTGCCCTTGAGCAAGTCGCCTCCCTGTTCAGTGTTCACTCTCTCACGGCACTGGAAGCTGCTCGGGATGGAGCAGGAGCTATACCGTAACTGCAAGACGTTCATGGTTGCTGTCGGGCAGAAACCTCATATCTCCATATTTTCTGTTTTTGGCAGGATTGAGACTGCATCCTGCCGGAGCGGAGACCTCCTCCTTATGCTGTGCCCGTCTCAGCATAGCTCCCTCTGCCTCAATAACAAAAACTATGATTGGAGGTTGGGAAATAAATAGAGCGTATAAAGTATATTAAGTGAAGGAGTGCTCCTGTAGACCTTGGTGTGTGTGTGTGTGTGTGTGTGTGTGTGTGTGTGTGTGTGTGTGTGTGTGTGTGTGTGTGTGTGTGTGTGTGTGTGTGTGTGTGTGTGTGTGTGTGTAGTCAGTCAGTAATGGAATGCTGGGGACCCCTGTGTGTTGTGTGAAATATATATTATTCTACTGGTCTCTACAGGGAATAAACATACAGTATGTGGGCAGTGAGATATTTAGAGTCACAGTATGTAAACTCTATCAGTCACACACACACACACACACACGGGCCGTTGAAAACTACATTATTCAGTGCTCAGTTTTCGCCATGCTGTGGAATTACTCAGAATCTAACCGTGACCCAGAAAACACACACGTGCTCAAAACACACTCACACATAAATGTGCATGTGCACACATACAGACAAAAAAGATATGTGCACACACATGCAGTCACAATATGTACAGACATCCTCACACAATGAGCCAACACGCATGCATTCAGGAGTTACATATTCACATTCAGGCGCAAACTCATTATTCAGTGACCTGAGCTATTGTGAAAGAGCATTCATCACACACACACACACACACACACACACACACACACACACACACACACACACACACACACACACACACACACACACACACACACACACACACACACACACACACACACACACACACACACACACACACACACACACACACACACACACACACACACACACACACACACACACACACTCACACTCTTCGGTGACCTCAACTAGTGTGACAGAACATACATTTACATCACCCACACACACAAACAATAGCCCGTAAACACAAAGCATGATGAATGTCACTGCCGTCCCCTGTACTTCATCATTCTCCCCTAGCTGCAGCTCTCTCTTCCATTTATAACCGACACTAAGAATTATTTTCAGATAAACAGTTAAATGTACATGTATTTATTTTGTTTGGGTGTAAACAAAATACTTTTTTAAGTTGATGACTGGTGTCAGGCGCCATATTACGAAGCTGCAAACTGCTTTATGATTGCCGGTGTATACAAGTAACACATTTCGCCATTTTCATTCCTCTTCTCTCTCCGGCACAAAACAATGTCCCTGTGCTATTTAACCGTACCCTTTGCAGTGTGGCTTAACAACACTTCAATGGCGACTCGGCAGCAATGTATAAAATAGCTGGCCGTGCGTGGCCATTCTGTAGCTTTGCTACGGATAGTGTGATAATCACAGAATGAGGATAAATTGCGTGCTCAATGACATGCAGGCAGCACAGCAGCTTCATCACATTTTGACAGCAAACCTCTTCAGTTTGTGTAGGATATTTATTTTTCCTACTCACCAAAGAAGACTACATATGAAGCAGTTTCTCCACAGCAAATGAGTCGGATATTTGTCATGAAACAATTAGAAACATTTGCAGCCCTAGAAACTATATCAAATAATATTCTGTTGCTGTCGGGTGGAAACATCATATGTTCAAATCTATATTGAACTATGAAAATCACCCATTTTCACTTTTGTGCGACACTCTTGTATGATGAAGTAGGGCCTTCAGTTACAAAAATAAAAGATATGGAGATACAGTACAAGGTTTCTGCCCGACAGCAACAATATCCAAGAAATAAATTGGTCAATATGTTACTGCCGATTCCATAGCGATGGGATCATTGACATTGTATTGATGACGTACTGCTATACAACAAAGCACTGTGGGTAATGTAGTACCTTTGTGTTGCTGCTGGTCCTGTCAGAGTACTTCTCCGGCTTCTTCTCCTCCTTTTTCTTCTGTGGAGTGAAAGATACAGAACATTATTCACACACAATGTTGGTGGATGTGAGCAGACCCAATCGTCTATTACCTGAAGTACTTTACATACAGTACATACTTAATACACATTTCTATTCCACCAAACAAAGACAAACCTGCATGCATTATACATGTACATTTGTCCCCAAGTGTCTCCATAATAACACTTAAACAACTATATTTAGTAAACTAATACTTAGTAGACTTAGTAACCTAAAACTAACCTATGCTGCGGGTTAAAAATCACCCGTGGCTCCCGACATGTGCTATGGGTTAAAACTAACCCGTGGCGGGTTAAATATCATTGTGCCGTCAGCGTGGGGTTAGGGTTAGGTTAGGGTTTTGTTTTGGGTCTCGGACTCATGACTGTAGGACTGTTGGTATGTATAACCAAACACATGGACCCGCAGGTAGTACAGGAAAGGTGCAATTGTGGGGCACTGGGCAAGTGTGGTTGGCTCGATGGCACAGATGCCTTGGGAAATGTAGGCCCCACCCACTGATTTAGCTGGCCAATTACAATGTCAAGTCACCCCTGTGATCATGTGTAAATAATTAGAATTTATCCCCCAAAAAGCATGTTTTTGCAATACATTTAAAAAAAAAAAGTTTTAAAATTCCGCATTTGCGGCGCCACCTATGGATGAAAATGGAATTGCTTTGGGCTCTCGCTTGACTAAACCACCCTCGACATGTGAATGAAATTTGGGGTGTATTGGACATTCCGTTGGTGATTTGTGTCATTTTGTGTAAAACAGGCCACTCCCACTAACTTGGACGCCGATTACAGCCGAACGACACGGACTATGAAAATTCTGCCTGGTCCAGAGATCATGTGTACCGTTTTTTGTGAGATTTGCACAAAAGCTGTAGGTGGAAGAGCAAAAAGTGTTTTGAAGAAAAGTGAAAAAGGCAGACAATCTATCCTGAAATTTTGATTTTACGACCGTTCGAGAGTTATAAGGCGAAATGTAAAGTAGGCTGTTATAGCGCCACCATGAGGCCGACTGATGTAAGAGACAGACAGAGAGAGAGAGAGCTATGACCCAGCCTGCTCTCTAACAACACACAAGGACTTGGCTGAATGAACTTTATTTTCTCTTTGTGCACTGTGTGCTCCAGAGACTGAATGATCCATGAATCAATGAGAGAAAGGAACTTAAAGGGCTTCAGTTGGATTCGGACACATGAAGGAGAGAAAAGCAGTGAGAAACAACAACAGCGCAACAAAGACAGGGCCCCACTGTGGTGCGCTGTGCGTCAGTGCGTGTGTGTGTGCCGACTTGCACCTCCTGTTTTCTCATCAGCCTCCGGGGAGGAAGGGGAATAGGAGGAAGGGGTAACCTTGGATGACTTCTGCCAAGAACAGGCGCAGGGGCGGAGACGGCAAGGAGAGAGAAGAGAAAGTGAGGACCAAAAAGGAGGGGAAAAAGGGTCAATTAAAAAAGACGACAAGAAGACGAGAGCAAATAAAAAGCGACAGAAAGTCGTGGTACAGTGTCAGACAGGGGAGGACAGTTGGAGAGAAAGGAGAGGTAATTAGACAAATGAAGCGTAATCTCTGTGACGTCGCGGTTTAGAAAGACAAGGTCGTATCCAGCCTCAAGGCTAGAGAACACACTGCAAAAGTGTGTTAATAGTTAATTTAACTCTGACTGTAAAATATTATGCAACGCTCAGGAGTCACACATGAACAATATACCAAACAATATATAAACAAAGACAGACATCAACACATACACAACTAACACAAGGCACATGCATGTACAAAACATGCATGCACATAGCTCCCACACTGCATCACATTCACACATTTAATATAGCATACAGATTCACACATGTTCGCACTATAACATGCACTCACACAGCACCACAACTACATACAGAATCTGGCCCCCATTAACCAAAAATGTAAATGACAGAAAACAGAAAACAAATGTATACGCAAACTCTGCATTTAACAATTTGGATGTGAGCAGAGGCTACAGTACGATAAAATCTCAACTCTAGTTAGTGAATTGATATTAGGCCATTATATTCTGACTGGCATATGCAGCCACATGTTTGTTTCTTAAAATACATTAAAGTGTCAAAATGTTCTATTTAAAAGGCCTACATTGATTATGTAGACTAAGATCCTAACAGGTATGAATGAACCTCTGCCGTTTCAGTAAATACAGTTTTACTCTTAATTAAAACACATTGTCTGCTGTTGACATATATATATGTTTTTTTTAACACTTATGATGCTAAAGATGTGTCTACACGTCCTATCAAATATAACCGCGGGGTGCCTCGGACGTATGGAGATGAGATTAAAAACGGAGTTGTTCTTTAATCAAAACCTGCAGCTGTGTTGGAGGAGAATGAAGCTAAGGGAATCAAACTGGTGAGCTTCATTTTTATTGGCGTTTATTGATGTGGGCCTCGACACGTCATCACGCAGCACGTTTTCATTTCAGGAAGTAATTCAAAAAATATTTTTATGGACTTATGGATATAAAAACACACAAAAAAGAGAATTTGCCACGGATATGGTCTAAAAGTGTGAAAACTTATTTTTCATTTCACTACACCTTTAAGGTCTTTTATGTAAGGGATAATATCTGCCTAGGTGGTTATTCTCGGGAGATAATTCACCAACGGGGTTTAACCACCGACGCAAAGCAGAGGTGGTTAACTGTTTCCGTACATAGGACGTCGCCACACGTCCTAGGGGTCCCAATCGACGCGTACATCCGACATCCTCACACGTCTTAGCGCATCCTCAATGATACGGGGCGAGATAAGAATATTCTGAATTTTTTCCTTTTTTTTATTTGTCAGTTCGCCTTTCGGCTATATACCGTATGCTACACTCTAGGCAATTGTTAGCTTACCATTGACTTAGCCGAAAAAAAATTACTCGTCTCTCCTAATCCAGGGCGCTCCCCGTGGTGTTGAACGGATCGATATACTGGCACTTCATTTCTGCTTCTCATCGGTCTCTCCCGCAAAATATTAACGCTTTTTAGATCATATATCGTATAAACTAAAACGATCGCAATGTAAGCTAGCTATGTAAAGTAGTTTTTTGTGGATTGTTTCCGGGTCATGGGTTTCCGAGTAAAAGCAGCCATGTCTTTCCGGCACCCCAGAGCTCCTATTTTGAAGGACTTCCGGCACTGATTGTGTTAATCACCCTGAAGGCTGGCGTCTGCCCAGCGGCAGCACTGTCGGAAAACAAGAAAGTGAGTTGATAAAATAGAATCCATTTCCGGGTACTGCTTTGTCTATTTCTCGCTCAAATGTTTTCAAAAACATTTTTGAGAACAATGTTTAGCTGTAAATGGCATTGTGTGTTTACATGGCTGTCATGTTGGAAACAGCAGTAAATCAAGGGGGCACAGCAGGTGCTCCGAGGGTTTGATTAGGCATCGGCCTGTTATAGAGTGGAGCAGTCATTGTCTTAAGGTACCTGTACACAAGATGTAACAAGAAAGTAAAACCTTGAACCTACTCTCCCTCTGCCAACCAGGGGAGAGCCCCGAACTGAGCTCATACTTCCTTCAATGCATGAGTAGTGAGCAGGCCACTTCTTGTCACCTCACAGGGGGGAAGATTCCCCAGAAGGAACACGTTATTCCAACCAGTTCCTTTCCCCTCCATCAGGCACCCCGGCTGACCAGGGGGAATAGAGACCAGGATACTACATGTTTTTTGTGAGGGTACCTAGTACCTACCCTAGGGGACACGGGGAGAACATGCAAACTCCACACAGAAAGGCCCTTTCACCAAGCGTGAATTCCGTTTGTGTCCGAGCATAGGCATGGCTGAGGCATGGCAACGCCCCGCCTGCCTGTGATTGGTCTACTGACACTGCCCGTCTTGACTGTCCTCCGAGACGCGAGGTTACTCCATGGTGAGATTGAGAAATAAATAATAGGCTACAAGAGAATGACAGCTTGACACGCGTGACAGAATGCAGCCTTGTAAATAATTTGTAAGTTTTATTTTTGTAGAAAAGGCAAACTTATTGTTCATGCCGTTTGCTTTGATAGTGTTGATTATCGTGTATTAATCTAATTATAATAAACTAATACTATTACACTAAAAAGGATAAAGATGAAGGGAAAATAGACCTTTTTATAGTACAATAATGTTTCAAGTTTACACAAAACAAATTACACAACAAACACTTTATTTTAGAACACACCCAAATCAAATCATATTATGGCGTGCATGTTCAATCAATTATTCCATCAAAGCAAACGGCATAAACAATATTAGTTTGCCTCTTCTACAAAAATAAAACTTACAAGTTAGCGTTCTCTCTCTCTTGTATCATACCTACCATACTACTACCATATGTTGATCCTTCCTGTTCTGACAATCCATGTTGATCTGACCTGGTGCACCAATTATAGTACAATTATGGATATTTACGGGTTCATGTGGGTCCATTCTTACAGGTACAGTAAATGAACAAGGAACGTTTTACTGTTTGGGGTAAGTAGGTCGGAGTCGCTTATTGTCGGACTCAGCCGAGAATGTTAAGTTATATAACCAGCTGGGATAACCCTGTCCATTAAAAACCTAAACCCCAGCTGCTATAGGCAGCACTAGAAGACGGCAGTTGTACTCGGCAGCTCCCAGGTGTGTGTGTGTACAGTATGTGTGTGTGTGCACGCGCGTGCGTGCGTGCGTGCGTGGCTGCTATCAAAGAACACCTGAATTTACAGTTTTAAAAAATTGTCAAAAAGATGAGTGAAAGACTGAATTAAGCTCCATGTTGGGATGTTAGCGAACCACTGCTAACTGCTCTGTTTGAAAGCAAGCAGCCCAGGATTTTTTTTATTTTGGAGAAACCGTGAGTTTGCATCATCTCTCTCGCTCCCTTTCTCTGTATCTTGAATTTCTTTTCAAAGTGCCTGAAGGCAGAAACTTGCTGTGCTGCTTTCTGAAGGCACACAGAATCTTTTCCTCTGTTTTTTCATCTCTCGCTCTCAACTTAGCTGAAGGCAGAAACTTTCACTAAGTGCCGCTTCGTGAGGGCACAGCTAAGGAATATTTTGGTCTGTTATTTTAATCTCTCTCTCTCTCTCTCTCTCTCTCTCTCTCGACTGTTAAGGCATCAAAAGCAGTGTGCAACAGCCGTTGCCTGTGGTGCTGTTGCTGGTGATTCATACAGCGGAGAACAAGAATCATGAACAGTTTTTTTTCCCCCTCCTCCCTAAACTTGTTCCGTTGACACCTTTCGTTTTTTTTGTCTACCATTTCCCCGTCCAAACTTCTTCCTGCTCTGACTTTGATGTTGCTGCTGCAGATGCCAACGCAGCACTGAGAGGAGACAGATGGACCAAGGACGAGGATAAAGAGAAAGAGATGGGGAAAGATGGCTGAAGAAGAGAAGAAAGGAACAGAAGGAGCGAGGGAAGGAAGGAGAGAGTGGATAGAAAGGAAGAGGGGGAAGGAGAGGGGGATAGAAATAGAAAGGCAGGATATAAACAAAGGAGAGAGAGGAACAAATGAAAGAGGTACGTACTGTACATAGTGTATGAAATGATAGAGGAATGGTGTAACAGAGAGAAAGAGAGAGGGGGGAGAGAAGGGGGAGGAGTAATTGAAACAAAGCCAGCATGTACAGTAAAGATGAAGGAAAGATGGAGGGAGCAGATACAAGACAGGAAGGAGGGAGAGAAGGGTGGAGAGAAAAAACACATTACAAGGAGGAAGGGAATTAAAAAGATTATAGCGATTAAGAGATAGCTAATGAGGAGGGGAGATCATGAATGGAGCCTATATAGAGATCCAACAGATAGACTGGCATAGTCCTGTTTGTCTCTCTATGTACAGACAGACAGTCTGGCAGGCAGGTGTGAGATATGCTAACTAATGAGGTTTAAGTGGTTAACTTACATAAAACTACTAATAGTTAGGATGAGTAAATGGACAAAGTCTAGGTTTGTGCGAAATGTATTTGGCAAATACCCCAACACAAACTAAAAATGTATTATTTATGAGTAGTTTGGGAAGATTGAAAATGTAAACCCTTTACATTTCCAGACATTCTGGGCCAAGGCCCTGGACCACATTTCTCTTGAGGATAAAATGGACCATTTCCCATACATTTTGAGCTAATATAAACCTAAGCCACTACAGTACACAACACAACACTGTAATCCCTTTTACAATTTACACTCTCGGAGTGAAATGAACACTCAGGATTTTGAAGCATAGGCCAAAGGCAAAGTTTCTAATTTTGTCGTCTTGGTTCGAGGCATTTAATTAAAGTTTGGAAGAACTTATTATAAAGTAATTTGGTGTATAAAATGAATAATGTAATTGTGCGTGTTCAATGAAGAACTGAAATCACACATTTTCACCATTGGTCCCTGCTGAAAGGGTAATGACATTAACACTTTAATTGCCCGGAACTATTTAATCCATTACATTCATGTGCCCAGTCGATTTATAAAGTCGATCGACAACAACGGGAGACAAGAATAAATCTATCGAGACTAGCGACTGGACCGCGGAGCGCCGTCTAACACAGGATCTTTTTTCAGAAAAAGACGGGATGATTTAGATCGCGATTTATGAACGTTTTAAGATTTTCGTTTTCATCAGCTAAACAGAGGAGGGAGTTTTTTGATGACGTCTCACTCTTGCGCGTCACCGAGGAGAGCCCAGCAGGCGCGCCTGGGCTATACAGCCAGGCGATCCGTTCTCGTATCAATAAACTTCGTCTTTAGGACAATACTTCGTCCTGAGCGTCGGGCGTTACTAATAGAAAGGACAAAGAACTTCGTCCTGGGCGATGGGAGTGTTAAGTAGTAAAATAATTGAACCACAATTGATTTTTTTCTAGCATTTTCTGTCGAGTGATGCACAGACTTCCACTTGTACTGTAGTGGAAGTGGAGTGCAGATATAATTACATATTATACCATGGAGAATACTGGATTCTGATTGGCCGAAGGGTGTACATTAATTTCAGATAACATCAGCATTCTCATCACTGTAATATAATAATAATTCTACTGTATGAACCTTTGTTACTTTTAGAGTCGTACTGTCAAACATTCGTTTTAGTTGTCAGTTTCAGCAACAATGCTGTTGTCATTACAGCATTTGTCGATAAGGAAGGAACGCTGAAAAATGAACACTGCAGGGTCCTAGTGCCCGAGGATATATGTCTATAACGCCCTGCCAGGAAAGCCTCTGCTGCACATTATAGGTAAAATGTCCACATCCGTGCGACGGGTCTAACCTTACCAAAAATAAACTAAACCACTTTGCTAATCACCGAAACAAAGCCCGTTTTGTTTTGTGTTGGTGAAAATCTATTCTCCAGGCTGGGAAGCCTCTCAGCACCCCAGCTTCTCTCTATAATATACTTTTTGGGCATGAAATAAAACAAAATATTTTATTTAGAGCGACCCTCTACAGATATGGTCAACATAAATTACCCATTGACCAGATCTGTAGATGGCGCTCCAAATAAAATATTTAATTTCATGCCCAAAAAAGTACATTATATAGAGAGAAGCTGGGGTGAGGCTTCCCAGCCTGGAGAATAGACATTCGCCAACACAAAACAGGCTTTGTTTCGGTGATTAGCGAAGTGGTTTAGTTTACTTTTGGTAAAGTTGGACCTGTCGCACGGCAGTGGACTTTTTACCTGTGTGCAGCAGAGGCTTTCCTGGCAGTGTGTTAGTGAGAACTTGCTAATGCACTGGACCAGGGCTAGAGAGCAACAACACATCAGAAAACTGTATTATTAAAGCTGCACTAGACCCCCCTTCCCCCTCTTTCCTTTTCTTTACTTTATTCTTTTTATTCTATTTTATTTCTTTATTTATTTTCTTTCATGTCTGTTGAATTACTCGATCAAGATGTTGTCTTTCATGTTTACATTTCTTCATTATTATTGTTAGTATTATTTATGATTATTATTTTTCAAATGTGTTACTTTCTATGTTGCTGCTGTCTCCTTGGGGAGACAATTCTGTATTGAAGAACTGAATGATGATGCATATGTATAAAATGTATTGTCTACCCCGGCAATGACAATAAAAAACAATAAGCTGAAAGCTGCACTAGGTAACTTTCCCCCCTGTTTCGTGTCTCAATAGAAGAGCAGGGAGACCAAATTGTATACATTATATTGTATTAAAAATTAAAAAAAAATAATGTATGTATTATATTGTCATGGATTTGCGTGTTTGTGCGTACACCGTAATACAGATATGAAGTGAGTTTGAAGACATTAAGCTTACTTGCGCTTAAAGGGCTGGTCGTAACAGTAACCACCTGTGTCCAATGGGTTGCATTCTGTCTGTGTGTTATCCGACATTAATTACAGTAAAAAAAGAGCCATTAACCAACAGCAGTGTATGGTAAGCGTTTGAGGCAACTGCTGTTCAGGGTCTGGCTATGCCAGCTCACACCCACAGAGAAGAAATATAGCATTATCTTTATATGCATGCAGACACACGTCTGTACCACGTACCCAGCTCAGAACGCAGCACAAGAATGAGCAGGGTTTCAATGAGCCGTTTGTTATCAAAGTATAATGTCACACAAAGACACTATTCACTGCATGTACAAACTAAGCAGTGTGCGTCTTCGAAGAAATGTTAGCGTGTTTTGCAGGCCATGTTCATGCACACACACACACACACACACACACACACACACACACACACACACACACACACACACACACACACACACACACACACACACACACACACACACACAATATTACATTCAAATACAAACAGAAACACGTGCACAAACATTCAGCCACCCACACACACTTAATTGGGTCTTTGTATTCCACACAGGACATCGATTCCCCCCTTGTCTGTCTTGGGCCATGTTTCTCCAGCCGCATTCTTCTTAAACTTTTGCTCTGTGATTCTTCTCGAAGTTGCTCTGTAGGTCTTCCACTTGATTTGTGGGTTCAATGTCAGTTGAACTGTTTTTTATTGCAGTTTTGCTTCATCTTGCGCCTAGTTCAGAGTAAATATTCGTGACCACTTATTCATAACGCGATGGCGTTGCTTTCCAAAAATACCATCGTCTTTTTTTGCTTGGTGTGTTCCACAAGTATTCCAAAATATCTCCTCAGGAGGTGTCTTAAACAGTTAAAGAACGAATAAAGCTTGTTCGTAATGTTAGTGGTGGTCATCCAGGTTTCGCCTACAGCTGTATGGTCATGTTTTCTGTGAAATAAGTTTTGTTCTTGCTTTCTTGATTATCACCTTTACATATTTTTCCATCCACACTGCATAAGTGAATTTACCAGTCTCTTCAAGTGACCAACAATAGTAACCTTTTACGATTTCCGTTTTAATTATTGATCCACGTTATTTTGATTTATTTTGATTTTGAGAGCTTGCCCGGCTGCAGTTGTCTCCAGCAGTTGGGACATATCTTGCATCTGCTGTGTGGGTATGTGAGAATAGTGAGATCAGCAAAGCCAAGGCCCTCCAGATGTTCTGTCAAACTCTTTTTACTGATGCTTGTTTAGTTCATGATCCAGTCTGTGCATAAAGGAAAGGAGAAAGCAGGCAGCACTGCCTCACCACAGTGAGCACTTCAAACCTATTTTCTTCTCTGTGATGGAGCACATGGCACTGCATGCCCTGGTAGGTGTTCTTGATAATGGCAACGAATTTGTATCCATAGTATACCACAGGTTTCCATAGCAACTCTCGGTCGGGTCACATATGCCTCAATTAAATTGACAGGTGTGTGTGCACAAAGTACTGATACAGTACATTATATATATATATAATAATGTGTGGTTGTCATAAAATCCCAAGGCACACCTGGATTTAAAGAGAGAGGAAAAGATCCAAAAATCCAAAGAACTGGAGGAGAGGATATAAGGTTAAACAGATCTTAAAAGCCTAAAAAGCCACAAAGTCAGGTCCCAGCACACCAGTGTGTTCTGTTTTGGTACCACTGCACTACAATATTTGTACAGAGATTAGAGCTGTTGAATATAACTGGAAATCTATGATGCAATCAGGGTGTCCGCTAGGCATTTTCTTGGCCCGGCCAATGTGACCGACGACAAGATTCTATTTCTCCGGCCAAATGTTACATTACTCAGCCATGTAATGCATGTCACGTGTGTGTTTTTCTTCCCCACAACAACTTTATCAGAGATGCAATGCACTGTTCCTGCGTTTATCCATAAGTTTCCTGAAGATGGTGGGCTGAGGAGGGGGTGAGACTACTGTAGCTCCTACTGTCTGAGTATCCTTACACAATGTTGCACCACCTGCGCATCTATCTCCTGCGTTTATCCATAAGTTTCCTGAAGATGGTGGGCTGAGGAGGGGGTGAGACTACTGTAGCTCCTACTGTCTGAGTATCCTTACACAATGTTGCACCACCTGCGCATCTGTATTTGGCTAGCTTCCACATAGTCTCCAACTCTAGCCTGCCTTCAAAAACAGCTGATCTACAGTAGTTTTTCCTAGTGTAGTAAACACACTAGGAAAAACCTTAATATTGATCGATAGGTGACCTAGAAGTGTACATGATTCATGAGCCCAAAGTTTGCAGGTTCGCACCTGCATAACTAATCAATATATCTTCATAATCACCACACACACACACACACAGCCTACAGTACATAATCGGGATGTAGTGTTTTGAGCCCTCTTCACTCCTCGTACTGTATCGGCACCATATGGTTTTAAAGTGATAATGAGTTGGTTTTAATTAATATTTAATTTGCATATAAAAGCCATGTCTGTCGTCTGCGTGGGTGGCAGAGACAGATTTCAGATCACAGTCTGGCTCATGGCTAGGCTTCAGAGAAACGGAAAGAGAGAGAAAGAGAGAGGCTAGGGAAAGAAAATAAAGATACAGTGAGTAAGAGACAAACAAACAGACCACCAACATACAGTATATATACAGTTGGAGGCCATCGATATTGTCCTTTTCTTTTTGCTGAGGTTTGCGTGATCTGCGCAAAAGGACAGTTAACCCATTTTGGTGTTTTAAACATTACAATTACATTACATTACAACAATTTAGCTATTGAAAAATAGCAGATCTACAAGCTCATAGCGCGCCACCGAGTGGCGCGCTACGAGCTTGTAGGTCTGCTATTTTTGAAAAATCGTGAAAATATGTATTTCAGAAAACTGGAGGATTTAGAAGGATTTTTTTAAATTTTGAGGTCAGGCCTAAATGGGTCAAATGATAAGGGACAATATCGGTGGCACCCAACTGTATACAAAAGATAACTAATATGAAAGTGGTGTGTGTGTGTACGTGCGTGCGTGTGTAATCCATTACAAAGTCCATAATCCTGCTACTCACTAGTGCTGCTGAGGCGAGCAATATTGACAAAATCAAAGCACTATGTTTTACTTCAATATTGATAATGTGACAATATTTGGGGGGTTGTCCATTTATAATTTCAGAAGATATTTACATGCAATACATTTTTGAGAAATAATCATTAATGTGGATATGACGACAAAACAAATGCCAGACATTAGTTGTTCATTTCACTGAGCTAAAACAGTCTAATAAGTTCAGAGAATTGCATCACTTTACTTCAATTCAGCACAGACAGACAGCATTTGCAATAACCAAAACCCTACCTGCATCATATGACATTATACATTGTATGTCACCCAGTTCCACAACATGCCTACCTTCAACCTTAACCAAACTCTCAAATCAGCTCTGAAACTAGCCATTTTACTCTTTACAATTCTTCTCCCTATGTGAAGCCCTTGTCTGGAAGACCGAGCAGGCATTCACACACAACTCATCAAACAGAGCTACCCACTCTCACCAATTACCGGTATCTCATACACACATGCAAACACACATCACACAAAGACAGTCTCAAAGAAGGCATGAACAACATAATCATACATAATCGCAGTCTCTTTTTCACTTCAAGAAAATGGTTGGCAATTGCTCGCCGACACACAAATAGAAATGTACTGTACATACTAGTATATACAGGCCATTTCACTCTTGATAACGAACATTCTAATTGGATCTAAGTGTAGCTGTGTTTGTTCAAATCAGTAGCCGACAAGAAATAAACTTGAACCAAACTAAGCTGTTCCCTAGCAACACAATTCCAGTGACAAGGTTCATTGAAGGCAGTATACAGTGACAAGTTTAAACCACTATTTTTTGACAGACACACGCCCACAGACATCGTCGGTGGTCTATGACAAGTACAAATCACTAGAAACTTAGAATATGCATAATCTGTAACTGGAAACAATTCAGTAGCTTTGCTCTCCAGCACTTTCTGCCCCCGCAGATAATTCCCCTAGTCTTGAAAATAACCCAGGCCTCAGCACTGGTGGTCAAGAGCTTCACCTACCTCACATCTAAACCAAACACCCAGAACAAGCTGCAGAGCCACAGGGGGCATTATGGGTAATTGACTACACAGGGGGCATTATGGGTAATTGACTATCCAAACGTACTATCCAAATTGGCTTTTGTGCCTCCATCTAAGTTCATTATACTGCTGCAATACCAGTCTGTGCTTAGTGTAGTATCTATCCATTAGCACAGTAATTAGAAGCCACTCTATGAAGTCTGTACAATGACGTCATATTGATGACATAAAAGGTACAGACATGCCATTACAGACAGATAGTTGTGACACACACACACACACACACACACACACACACACACACACACACACACACACACACACACACACACACACACACACACACACACACACACACACACACACACACACACACACACACACACACACACACACACACACACACAGTTTGTATCTTCGATCCATCATGCACGAATAGAACTAAAAATAATTCTTGGTGTGTGCGACCCATTTGACTATTTACACCTTGTAGAATAGTTGTATATGTTATTACACAATTAGGAACGATTCATATATATGCCTATAATAGTGTAGAACATAAATGGTTATCCCGTCATAATTTGAATAGGAAAATCATTGTCTGCATGGATGAAATATATCTATTTAGTCCAATTCTCGTTTCAATCTGTTTGGTCGTATAGGCCTAATAGGCCTATATAGCTAAATAAGTGTAAAACAGGCCCATGTTAGAATAGAACATCACCAGTCAGCAAAATAGATTAAGGAAACAAGAACAGATTAATCGAGTAAATTCATTTTATTTGATGTACATTGTGAATCATAACAGTTACAAAAAAACGTCATATGAATCACGATAAAAAAATAATAACAATGCTCTGTCACAACATGATGTGTAGCCAAAATCTGGCTAGCTAATACTGACAACAGAACATTAAAACCACTATATAAATGTAAATAAATGCTATCAACACCGCGTGAAACGTCCGTTTGGCTGAAGAAGCCTGCCTCTCCAGTGTAAAAAAAAATTAAGGCTTTTTGTCGTCTTGGCGAAGCAGTCCTGGCTCCTAAGTCCTAATTGTCTCTGAGTTCCGAGAATCCTTTGCGCTGTTCTTCCCATCGCTGGCGTCTCAGACGTATCATTCACTGAAGTTAGGCGAGATGGCGCCGTGAGACCCACTGAGCGCCACAGAATCTGGTGACATTTCGCCATGCGTGTCCGAACCTGGCGACACCGTGGGAGTGGAAGAATCGTAACCACTGCTGGCCGCCGGAGAAGGCTCGGAGATTGACATCGAGGCCGAGGAGTCGTGAACCTATGTGAAGAATAACAAATGTGGATCAGTTTATTTGTACATCAGGGTTAACTATGTCTGTATTCAATACAACAGTGTCCTGTCAAGTTGCAGGCTATGTCTCACAGAACAAGCCGTGCGTAAAAACGGATGTTTACCTTCATGTGGTTTCGCAGGGAGCTGGGATGGGTGTAGGACTTGTCACACATCTTGCACACATAGGGCTTTTCAGACAAATGAACGTGCATGTGTTTCTTGTGGTCACTGCTGTTGGCGAAGCGTCTGTCACAGCCGAAGTAGTCACACACGAACGGTTTTTCCCCTGAGACAGAAACACAGAAAATTAGACACGTGTGCCAAACTCGACATTTACATCAAATAAGAATATAAAATACGTTGCATTAAGAAATTGTGCTATATATTATAACTAAACTGTTCCCACCTGTATGCGTTCGCTTGTGTATCTTGAGGTTCGCCGAGCCGGAGAACACTTTGCAGCAGCCGGGGAACGGGCAAGCGAACGGCTTCTCTCCGGTGTGCACGCGGATGTGGTTGACCAGCTTGTATTTGGCCTTGAAGGGCTTGGCTTCGCGCGGACATTCCTCCCAGCTGCACACATGTCTGCTCTGCTCCGGACCCCCCACGTGCTCCACCAAGACGTGCCCAACCAGGTCGTGCATGTTGCCATAGGTCTTCCCGCAGATCCGGTGGTCGCTCTGCTCCAGGACGATCCACTTGCACACCATGTCCTGTTTGATGCACTGTTGTCGCATGTAGCGGAAGAACGTCTCGGGGTGGTGGTGATGGTGGGCGGCCATCCCCATGTTCGTCGCTCCATATTGGCAATAAGGGTCGCCTCTCGCTCCATGGTGGAACTGCTCTCCCACTCCGGCGAGCCTGCCTCCGTGAAGCGCCTGCTCGTGAAGACCGGGGTACATGAGGTGCCCGTGCCCCTGGGCGTCTGCGTGATGCTGCTGCAGAGAGCCTGCCATGGTCCTGAAGAGGTGTTGGTGGACCTGGTGGTCGCCGACCGGTCCCGCTGGGAGAGGGGACTCGCCCACAAAGCCTCGGTTCCTCATCAGGAAATCCCGAGCGGAGTTGGCGTAGGAGGCCGCGTAAGATGTGCCCTGGGCCGCAAACGCTGCTGTGCCGTGGCCCTGGGGGGAGATCATGTGGTGCTCGGGGGGAGTTTGAAGACCGGGGTACATGAGGTGCCCGTGCCCCTGGGCGTCTGCGCCTGCGTGATGCTGCTGCAGAGAGCCTGCCATGGTCCTGAAGAGGTGTTGGTGGACCTGGTGGTCGCCGACCGGTCCCGCTGGGAGTGGGGACTCGCCCACAAAGCCTCGGTTCCTCATCAGGAAATCCCGAGCGGAGTTGGCGTAGGAGGCCGCGTAAGATGTGCCCTGGGCCGCAAACGCTGCTGCGCCGTGGCCCTGGGGGGAGATCATGTGGTGCTCGGGGGGAGTTTGAAGGCAGGCTATTTACAATATTGTGAATTCCAAACTAGTTTTCTGTGTAAAATGGGCCATGAAAACAAAGAATGCTTGAACTGAAGTTTGCATCTCTTACTTTCAAATGATTTTTTTTCATTTGAAAGTAAGAGATGCAAACAAGAAAGGAAAGAAAGAAAATGCAATATAGGACAAAATCATAGCCGTGTCCTGCAGGCCTCGGAATTATAGATATAAACTTGCCACAACAGAGGCCATTAAGCACTTATTGAGCTGCTATTGGATACAAATGTAATAGCTGTGGTTACAATTGGACAAGACAGTGGACTTACTGACTAACTCCCCAGGGGTGTAATTTATAAAACTGTGTGGGGATTCAAAGTATATGTGCGCCCAAAAGATAAAAATGGCATATGCTCAAAGTTAATCATATTCATAAATTGTGCATAATGCACCTGTGTGCAATTCTCCCATTATAAATCCCAAGCAACTTGGAATTGTGTGCACATTCACAGGCTTATTAAATATCCCGGCACGTTAAGGATTCAACTTCACCACGGCTGGTTGTCCATGCTCTCACATGTTAACGTCTTTTACATGTGTGGCATGCTGTGTAATATGAATGGAATTTAATGGAATCTATATTTGGACACGCCTGACACAGAACTCAGGCCCCTTTTACACGAGAACAGTTTCTATAGAAAACTGCAAAAATAAAGTATCGTTTGCATGGGTCCGTTTAGACGACAACAGCGTTTTGGGGGTTGAAAACACAACAAAGTGAAAAACGTTCTGCCTGGCGTCTCCATGTAAACGGGCAAAACGATGAATCCGCAAAACGTGTGACATCTTGGCTCACAACGGCAACGCTTATGTTTATTACATTGGTGCAGAGCCGTAGGCGATATTTGGAATGAGCAAGCGCTCTCTCCCCCCGCTCATCCTTCAAATACAAATGTAGCGACTAGTGAGCCGCTGCATTGGTGAATGTAAACCATATATGTAAACAAACAGCCATGTGATATAGAACGGAAGTGGTTCTAGTACCATGTGTGCCAGGTCTATCTGGCAGGCCGTCACCGCCACCTAGCCACCTAGCATGCACACTACAGGGTGTTCCGTCACTGTTGCGTCTGTGTAAAAGCTGAATAAATAGTGAGAAAGCAACAGGGACACAGACAGATACAGAAATCTCCATATATGGACAGACAGACGGGTACAATGGGTATTGCATAACCGGGTGGGGCCTGAATTTCCAACTTGCATTGTCCCCAAGGGTCTAAAATTTGTTTCAGCGAATGCAAAGGGGAGCTCATTACCACATTGGCAGCACTGGACAGGATGAGTTTCCTTGATGCGACATAAGCGAATGGAAGAGGCCTCAGAGGGGAAATGGGCTAGTCAGACTACTGTCAAATTATCACAAACTGCTCGAAGCAATGCTCACTTGATAGCATTTTGACTGGCCTTTGAATTAGATTTTACTGTGAGGAGACCTTCTCCACACTCAAATGTGTTCACAGACCACAGACACAGCATGCTTCATACAAAAAAAGTTTCAGGCTTGAGCAGCGTGCATATTTGAACAGTCCGTCCACAGCTAGTCATTGCTAGTCATTATACATTTTAAATAAAATAACCTTAAGCAGCCATTTATTGTACATTTGTGCAACTGTGTGTGTGTGTGTGTGTGTGTGTGTGTGTGTGTGTGTGTGTGTGTGTGTGTGTGTGTGTGTGCGCGTGTTACTTACTGGAGGGATAATGACGGCGTCCTTGTCGTAGTATTTCTTCCTCTCATACTTGTCGCGGATGAAGACCTCCACCGCTCTGACACATAGGGGTTAAGGACTCATTCATTCATTCACCTTTATTTAAACCTCTAAAATCACAAAGCTGGGAAACAAACAAGGATAGTGTGTCAACTACCTATTGTACAATCCCTGTAAAACACTGATAGGCAGTCAATCATGAAGATTGTACAATTAGAATTAACACACTCCCCACTAGGATTAATTAAAGAATGATTACTATATGCCAGGATATCTCCCTGTTCAACCCTTATTTTGAAGATCCAAAACACCGCGACCGGAACCGGATGTTGACTGAATGGTGTGTGTGTTGTCGGAGCGGTTGTTGCTCTTTCACTAGACGCGGAGAAGTACAGGCCGGCGCCATTACTGCGACCGTAATGGCGAAACCGTAGGTTTCGTTTTTGGCTAGGTGGCCCAGCTTTCATCCAATCAGGATAGAGAGGGGCCTTCTGCTCCGGTTCAGTCTCTATCCTTTTATTACTCTATGGGGTGGACCGGGGTTTTTTCCAAATCACCCAAATCACTGAATGCTCCTTTAAGGAACTCACCATGCCAAACCTGGACAAAACTCTGTTGCTGCAGATGAGTTCAAATTCATGGCCGAGTAGACACTGAGGCATGCAGGCACAAAGAAAACACAAAGCAGAAGGAAAAAAAAGTCCTTTGACGGTTCACTGAATGGCTGCGTAATGGCGTGGCTGGCAGCCAGTTTTCAATCAACTCCCTCCTATCCTAAGTCCCCATACTGTTGGGAAATCCTAGAAGCCATACCATTTCATTCCCGGGGTAGTCAATCTACAGTATTTATTTAATGAAAGTGATTAAATGAATAGTGAATAAGTAAAGCTATGCTATGTGATGAACAAATTATCCCAAAGACGACATTCATCATAATTCTTTGCTCGTCCTACTTCCTCAAACAAGAGTGTAGCACAAAAGCAGTGAAAATAGCATATCTACAAGCTACCTCTGGTCCATAGCTCTAATGCGTTGCATTTAGAGCTATGTTACTCTCGACTTCCGGGGCTCGCATTAATGCAGACCAGCCCCTCGTCTTTAGCGTAAATAAAAGAATGTTTTTGCTACTCCCCAAAACAAAGGCGGGTCGTGTCATTAGAAAGCTTACTTTCCTCAGTGGAAGCACTCTGAGCCCCCCACCACACGTATAAACAGTACTTTTTGGCCAAAAGGGGATTTTGTTTCCACCAGAAAGAAAATACTTTGTTACTCCACTGCGCCTTCTACCGATATTGCCCAGAGAATTGCCTCATAGAGAATATTTTGGTGAAAATAAATCACTTTCTGGCCAAAAAGTACCGTTTATACGTGTGGTGGGGGGCTCAGAGTGCTTCCACTAAGGAAAGTAGGCTTTCTAATGACACCGCTTTTTTTTGGTGAGTAGCAAAAACGTTCTTTTTATTTACGCTAAAGACGAGAGGCTGGTCTGCATTCATGCGAGCCCTGGAAGTCGAGAGTAACATAGCTCTAAATGCAACGCATTTAGAGCTATGGACCAGAGCTATCTAAAAGCACTATTTTATTTTTTGTAATACATATATAATAATAATAATAAGGTTTGGACAGATAAGATTTCCACCCAACACAATATGTAGTTTGTAGACGGGATTCATACCTTCACACACACACTGTAACACTCAATCTCACCAAACGACACACTTCAATTCACGGCACGCACCATCAACACTCAACACACAAATCTCTCTCTCACTCACATAACCTCAAAACACGCGTGCGCACACACACACACACCACACGTGCCAAACGTGCACATGATGTCTCTCCCAATCCTACTCTTTATCTCCTCATTTCAGCAGCAATTCCACTGTCTGATCACATAATAGACTTCAAAAGATTGAAAAATGATGACCACCCTCTCCGTCTGATGGACTGCTAGATAAGCGGCTGCCACCGCTGCATCTCAAACAGGATGCATATTTATGACCCACCGCTGGAGATGGCACGCCAGATAGAACACCCCAGTGCAACATGCAAGCGGCAGGCTAAGTGCTGGAGTGGATAATGTGTGTGGCACATCCAATTCCGCCCCCCTCTAAAGAGGTCGGCAGGAACGGAGCACTGAACAATTATAGCCACGCACTAGAGACTGACACACGGGTGGATTCTCACTCCTGTCCCATCCCACTCCCACAGAAACAATCCCATCCCATCCCACTCCTGGTAGAGTGACTCCCTTCCCATCCCGCTCCCACTCAAAATGACTCCCACTCCCCTCCCATCCCACTTCCGTTGATTTCTGAGGGGCGCTAGCCCCTCCTATATACAGCTTTTGTCCCCACACGTCTCATATTTGCCATTGACAATGAAAGGAGAAATTAGGTCATACAGTATGTCCCTCAAATATGAAGTAAACACAAACATTAAATGCCATTGACAATGAAGGGAAAATTTAGTCATATGTAGACGAGCAAATCGGCTAACCAATCACATAAGTTCAGTTGTTCATGAGATGATGTATAATAACTTCACACGGGTGTGATTTTTTTTTTTGAGGGGCGATAGCCCCTTGTATGTAACCCCATTTTTGTCCCAACACAAACATTAAATGCCATTGACAATGAATGGACAATTTTGAGTGTTTGTGTAAACACAAACATTGCGTAACACAAACATTGATGACGAAGGTGAGATGATGTATGATGATGTAAGATAAAGAGCGCCCCTCACTTCACACAGGTGAGATTATTGTTATTAATAAATTAGGAAAGGCTCAGGATTGTGTGTTCTCTTTAGATTACTGTGTTTCGTGCAGTTTCAATTCAAAAGATATGGTACCAATAACAGTTCTTCTGTGGTACATATAATGAGGCTAATTGATGTCAATCCCGGTCCTGCCCGCTCCCGTTGGCGTTCATTCCCGTCCCGTCCCAATCCCGGATTTAATTTAAAAAAAAAACATCCCACAGGAATCGCACAGAACCCACAGGGAATCCCATAAAAATGTCATCTTCTACCATGCACCACATATGACAAAAGCATAATATAGCGTGCACGCACACACGACTGGAAACATATAGCCTACACAGAGAAGGACTGGAACCATATAGCCTACACAGAGAAGGACTGGAAACATATAGCCTACACAGAGAAGGACTGGAAACATATAGCCTACACAGAGAAGGACTGGAACCATATAGCCTACACAGAGAAGGACTGGAACCATATAGCCTACACAGAGAAGGACTGGAACCATATAGCCTACACAGAGAAGGACTGGAACCATATAGCCTACACAGAGAAGGACTGGAACCATATAGCCTACACAGAGAAGGACTGGAACCATATAGCCTACACAGAGAAGCACTGTTGCACATACAGTACAGGCACCACGTAGATAAATGGACACACACACACACACACACACACACACACACACACACACACACACAGGAGTGAACATGATTGTACAAGGAAATTGCAGGGAAATGAAAAATGACCACAATGGAGAAAAACACACAAACACGCGCACAGCAAATAGCTTCCATTAATATAGGAAGCGGGAAAAAAAGAAAAAAAGAAAAGAAACAATAGCAAATATGGCAGGAAAATGAAAGCCCATTTCCTCATGCACACATAAACGCAGGAGTGCACGCACGCTATACAAAAAGCCTGAACTGAATCAAAACGCATGCACACTTATCATTTAACATGCACACAATCTTCTAAGCTGCAAACGTCCACATGACATGCAGTATGCGTATGTTCCAATTACATACATTATAATCTAATCAGTCAGCATGGCCGCACATGCGCGCGCGCACACACACACACACACACACACACACACACACACACACACACACACACACCCCCCCCCCCCATCAGGCAGTACCTGGCCTAATCCTGGGTGTGTTATCTGCAGTTTTCAGCCTGCGGCATGGCTGTCAGGACGACTAATGCACATCAGAACGTCTCAAGACTGATGGCCACACGTACAGACTGGGCCTGCCAGAGACCAGATACCACACCATCTCCACCATCCTGCTTATTGGTAACAACCTGCAGGCGGTGGTGGTGGTGGAGATGCAGGGTGGTGCCGTTAACAGCTGTCTGCTGGTGGAGAAGGTGTGACGGGGGTGTCAAGACAGACCAAGTTTGACAAGTCGTTTCTAAGGTTATAATAGTTTTGGATTTGTCATTATAGTTTAGTTTTCGTTCATTTAGATTTTGTTAGGCCCGAGAGGCATCCTAACCAGATAAGCTGGCTCCTTTCCAGGCGAAGAAGCAGCGACTCTACTCCGAGTCTCTCTCGCGTGACTGAACTTCTCACCCGATCTCTAAGGGAGATGCCAGCCACCTGAAAAGAAAACTAATTTCGGCCGCTTGTATTCGCAACCTTATTCTTTCGGTCATGACCCACACTTCATGACCATAGGTGAGAGTAGGAACAAAGATTGCTCGGTAGATTGCTTTGCCTTCTGGCTCAACTCTCTTTTTGTCACAACAGTGCGGTACAGGCTCACTGGTGGGCCATGAGGATATTGCAACTGAGGTTGGGAGCCACCGGTCTACAATGAAGACTACTGTAGCGACTGTACTTCATTCAAACATGTCTCAGTGGAGAGGGACAGGAAATGCCAAGGAGTCACAATGGTCTGATTTAAGGGTGTGTGTGATATCATTATTAACACATTGAGAGCCCACGCAAAACTGCCCAAAAATCACTTTCACCTAGAAAATCCATTCACATTTTTTATAATTCAGCTGACTGTGGAGACACATGCTGGAACTTTTTACTTTGAAATGTTTTATAGTTTCTGAGTTATTTAATTTAAACGCCAAATGCATTCTCAATGGCGAAAACACAAACTTTGGCACCATGTATAAAAAATTTAAAAAAATCATTGTTTTGATTTTTTTTAATAAAATTAAAATCCTTATTTAAGATCATGATGGTTCTGTCAATCCATAAAGAGCATGAAGCCCTTACACACAGACACACACGCATGAAGCCCTTGCACGCGCGCACACACACACACACACACACACACACACACACACACACACACACACACGGAGGATACTGGTCCGTCTGTGGTCTTCTAAAGTTGTCGGGGAGGTGAGCTTCATACATCTGTTTGGCTCTGTTGTTTCCCATGTCTACCATACTCTGGAGAGAGAGACACAGAGACCAGAGGAAGAGAGAGAGAGAGAGAGAGAGAGAGAGAGAGAGAGAGAGAGAGAGAGAGAGAGAGAGAGAGAGAGAGTATGTCAGTAATTTAAGATCAGAGGAAGCAGATGGAAAATACATTCTTTTGAAGACAGACGCATTCTGAACAAGCTCCTTCAAACATCACATTTACATCCAAATCAATTTGCCTTCAGGGATAGCTCCCTCTATCACAGAAATACATGCATGTACAATTGTACATTCACACATGCAGAGCTAAATATTACAACACATATACATTCAGGCACGTACAGAGAGAGAGATTACTTTCGTAATCACTTTTCCTTGACAGAAAACATCATGAGGTCAAAGAATACGATATTGGACTGAGGACAAGACAACCACAGTGCTAAGAGAATCTGGCTGCACTTACACTATAGGCTACTTAATTATGCAACGCCATTGGATCATATTGACATCGGTCTGCCATAGTGAGACTTCAATAATCACATGGACTGCAAAAAGTAGCTCAGACAAGAGATTAACATTAACAGTGCTCTTGTCTCTTTTCAAAGGAAAGAATAACTTCACACATAGTATAATTTTAGATAATAAAATATGAACAATGCATTTTGTATCAATACAGTCAGATCAGTCCATCATGCAAAGTATGAAATTATTTCCTATTGAGTTCCTTAAGTTTCCTTAAGTTACTAGGCTAGATGGAGAGGGCTATTGTCGGTATCGGGCATGAAGTGGGCGTCTATCCCCGTTTCAATGAGCAAGACTCCTCTCTCCCAGTACTTACCGCACGACTTGCCGCACCCAAGCCGTGCTACTCATACGCAGAGTTGGCGATGGCCGGGACATTTTGTAAAAAAATAATTTCCTTTCATAAAGGATGGTCCAGGGTACCCTATGCTAGAGGAGATATGAAAGGAAGCATTGAAGCACCATTCCTTAGCATTTAAAGAATTCGATTGGCTCTTATCATGGCTGCTGCTTAGATACTTCCAGGTCATTTCACTCAGTTACAGGGAAAAAAAGACTAGGGGGGATGCACTCTAGTTGTGTAGAGAAGACCGTGATAAATGAACTGAGGAGGAGAGGAATCAGCCATCCAGAATTAATTAGTTGGTGAAAACAAAGAGAGTCTCACTGTTCTCACGGATAGGCACTACATTTCAAGACTTTATAGGCATGCACACACACACACATGCACGCAGTCGCGCACATACACATACAGGTATGGTATACTCAGTGTTGGGTGTAACGCCGTTAAAATAAACAGCGTTATGTAACGAGAATACTTTTTTGGTAAGGCAATTATAAACGAGTTATATTTGCAATTCCAGTAATCCGTTACCTTTTCCAAAAACAATCCTGTTACTAGTTACATTTAAGACCTATATTTCCCTATCTTTTCTGTTGCCAAAAAAAAGGAAAAAGAATCCATTTGCGCTGTTTCCTGAATGAATGAGCTCTGTCAACGGAGACATGCAAGGAGCAGAAAGCAGCGAGACCATCTCCACAATGTTACACGGAAGTCTATGCTTTGCAGTCTGTGGCGATTGCATAATGATTGTAATGTACAGGATTCAATAGGTCACCACTTCTGGTGTGACATCACGGCTCTTGTTTACTATCATTCCGTTGTCAACACGACGTGTGCGGAATGACATGAGATTGAGAGAAGACACAGAGTTTATCCTTTAGTAAGGCTGTGGAAGTATTCACACTAGGATTTTTGGATTTATTGGGGAAAGGAGGAGCTCGACGTCAATGCAAATTGGTGAAGCTGAAGCAGCAGCTCTACAACAGTGGTTCCCAGAGTGGGGTTCGGGGACCTCCAGGGGTCCTTGAGGGAGTTACAGGGGGTCCCCAGCTAAATGATAATTAGGAACCAAATATCATTTTGGGGGTCCTTGACATGAAAAGGTTTGGGAACCACTGCTCCACAACACTGGTAGGGAGGCAGCATCTTTGGGGGGGGGTGGGGTTTAACCAGGCTTTAATCGTCAGTAACGCAAAATAACGCAAAAATAGTCTAACGAGTTACTTTTCTCAGAAAGTAATCTTGTAACGTAACAGGATTAATTTTAATGGAAGTAATCCAGTAACCTAACAAAGTCACTTTAGAAAATAACGTTCTCCAACACCGGTTATACTGTACTGTAAATATGAGCAGCACGTAAGCATTTCTGTGCAGTTCCTACATCTACCTGTGTACGTGCGTGCAAGTGTCGTATTGTTATGATGTATGCAAAAACAAAATGTAATTTGTACTTTTGAATACTTTATTGACTCGAGTATATACTGTATTTTGTCCACCACTGTATGCTCAGAGCGCGTGTTGCACCTGGATCTGCTCCGAGGTCCACTGGTCCAGGTTGACAGACTTCACCCTGGAGATGTGGACCCCCAGGTTGCGGTGGATCCCAGCACAGCGGATACACATAAACACACCCAGGTTCCACGACGCCCATCTCGGACCTGCGAACACACAGTCACACACACACACACACACACACACAGACACACAGACACACACACACACACACGACAGGCAGACACAGAGGATATTTTTCATTTGGCCATAGACACTCTTCCCTTCATCCCCAGAGAGAGAAATATAGCCAGAGAGGCAGAGAGATAAGACAAACCGAAACGAGACAGTGAGTGACACAGATAGACGGGGTCAGACAACGAGAGAGAGACTCACAGAGACATGGGAGGCAGGGGGAGAGAGAGAGAGAGAGACCAAGAGAAAGAGCGATAGAGACAGAGAGAAAGAGCGACAGAGGTTGACAGAAATGTATTTGAGGTTTTAATCAGTTAGATCTGGTGGTTTGAGAAAGCATCCCATAACATGAAAGACACAATCAATCACATGGATTGCCAGCATCTCCCTAGCATCCTGGAGGAGACGAACACACTCGGACCCTTCTCGGAAAACAACTGAAAAAAATAAAAATCGACAAACAGACTGATCGATGTACAGTGGTTGATGCTAGTGCAAAAACAACTGCTGCTGAATTTCGCAGTCAACTGTGTCAGGGAAAATGAGAAAACAACCCCAAACATGTTTTAAAGTTGTTTGAGTCAATAGTTAAATATTTTATATTCATTTGATCAAACGCACCCTCTTCCCATTCAACTTCAAACTCCATCTTAGACTACCCGGTAAGTGAAGATTGCTCCTGACTCCGATTATCCTTCCAATCTAACGAATGAGGAGACCTTCATTTTTCAACTCGTTACCGTATTTCAATTTAAACGTTAGATGCTAGAATGACAGTGACCTACTTTTTAAGCACAAGTCCACATAATATTAGCAAAGAAATACTGAAAAATGAAGGTCTCCCCATTCATTAGAAAGGCATATCAGCAGGATGATGTGTGTTTTCAATGTGTCTATAATGTGTCTCAATGTGGAGTTTGAAGTGGAGAGGCCCTGAGGGATTGTATAGGACACGGGTGTGTTTGATCAAATTAATATCCAATACCTAAATATTTAATCAAGCAACTTAAAAACTGGAGGGCTCACAAAAGCCCAAGTAGACATGAAAATGACCTAAAGTGAAATTCCCCTCAGAGGATTGTCCATAGATATACAGCAACATCACAAGTGTTGATTGATTGATTGATTGATTCTAAGCATTAATAAAAGTAAAATACATAGTCCATACCCGTTCAGGGATATGACATACAGTACCTAAAGTATGTGCAAAGTTTCTCCCTAACTCTCTCTCCATTTCTTTCTCTCCCCCCTACCTCGATCCCTCTCCCTCCCTCCCTCTCTCCCCCCCCTTGACACCTTCCAGCCAATCACAGCGCGCAATAACTGAGGACGCATTCCGTCCACACATTTCATCCTCAAATTTTGAGGACTCAATCTCTAGAATTATAGTAGTTAATAAATCATGCCAATAAACACGTAAAGTAATGCTAATTTCCAGTGTGGGGTAATAATGTCTGAGTGCAATAAAGTGTAAACATGGACCCATAAGAGTTAAATTAACATCAGATCAGATTTTATTCAGAAGGTGTCTCGGCTTTAAATTAGGGCCCGATTAGAGGTCCTGAATGAATAACAGCGGCACTCGCCTGGCTCCTCGGTAATGGAGTTAAGAAGCACTCAGCGGAAAGATGGAGAACGCTAGTCCTGGGAGAGGACCGTTGTTACCATTGTTATTGTTGACACATACATTGGTCTAGACAAGGAACAACGATGAAATTCTCCTCACCTCCACCACAAAAACAGCAAGCTACAAACTGTCCTGAAGCTTTCTGTCCACAATCATACCCAATTATCCTACTCCTGTAGAGCAGTGATGGAGACGACTTGGAAACAGCGGGCATGTTAAGGACCAAACGGCAGTGGCTCAGGGGTAGAGTGGCCGGATGGGAACCGCAAGGTTGCCAGTTCGAACCCAGGCTCCCCCAGAGTTAGTGTCGAAGTGTCCTTGGGTGAATGTAATGCACAATCTATGTAAAGCGCCTTGGATAAAGGGTAAAGGCGCTATATAAATGCACCATTTTATTTACATGGAACATGTACCTGCTCAGTAATGCTTAATTTATGCTCCATCATATGACGCCGTCATGCACCGGAAATAGCTGATCTACAAACTCACAAGTCACAACATGCAGAGTCTGCGACGCAGACACACACACAATCTCCCAGGACTTGAATCTACGTACGTACATACGTAGAATGTTTGGGATAATAGCATAGGGCCCGTAAGTCCATTTTAGGAGCTTCAGTCTGTTAGTGAAGTGCCAATGCAGCACAGTCCTACAGTGGTATTAAGGCAAGGATGGCCGTATATTAATCCTAAATGAACCAGTCTCAGCCACTATAAGCGGAACTCTAATGGATGCATATCAATAGTATGGATTTGACTTCACACACCCTGCTTTTCTTTTTGATGAGCCCTTTACAAATGCATCAATAGTGCCTGTGATGATTCTCAGGTCACTCATTTATGGAGGTTCTGGCCATGGACTGAATGCCACCAGAGCCTTCTGTCCTGTGTCTTACTGTCCCAGTAGTGTCAGTAAAGGACTGAATGCCTCCAGAGCCTTCTGTCCTGTGTCTTACTGTCCCAGTGTCCCTCTCTGCTGTGTCTCTCAGTAAAGGAAAAATCACACTTGTGTAAAGTGAGGGGCGCTCTTATCATCATACATCATATTTTGTGCCCAGCCAATCAAATCATCACACACACACATACACATGTGTGTGTGTGTGCGCGCACACACCACGGAATGTGATAATTTGATTGGTTGGGCACAAAATGTGATGATGTGTGTGTGTGTGTGTGTGTGTGTGTGGTCTCACTCACACATCAGTGTACCAGTACACATGATGATCTCTGGAGATGGAATCTTATACAATAAAAGGTATTAACTATAGATTAATAATACAGCATGCTATTAACCAGAGGTTAATACTACAGCATGGTATTTTACAGCATGTTGTTAGCTAGGGGTTAACAATATTATAACTAGGGGTTAATATAATACAGTATTAACTCTGGGTTATTAAAAGTTTCCGTATAGCTGCTGAATATTTCATAATAATTGCCCTCTTCACAATGCTTTTTTTTTTTTACTGCCTTCCGAGTCTTTCTATTGAGAAATCAATTTAGCAGAGCGGCATGCTCCAATTCTATTTACAAAAGTAAATGACTTGAACAAATTATGCACCGGAAAATAAAGTACTCAATTGTATGAGGTACTCCAATAAGCTTTATTCTCCTTTTGATTGTGTAATTGCAGTCACCGCACGCACGCACGCACGCACGCACGCACGCACGCACACACGTGCACACGCTAAAGTAACTGCATCGCCAAATCAATTAATTTCAATAATCAAAGTAAATGATGTAAACAGTGACATTATCGTATCGTTTGACTTTGTATCATATCTTAAGTAATAATTGTAAGAAGAAAAACAAAAAAAGAGGGGTTTAGGCTACTTTTCCATTCAATATCTCTACACTTGGTATATTAATAAATGTGTGTGTTCATGTCAATGTGTTTGTTCATGTCAAGGTTTGTCCATGTGTTCAAATACAATGTCCATGTATTTGCCAGATTATGATTGCGCTTACTTTACAATAGGCCTAATAAATGTTTCCCTTAAAAAAACCTGCACTACCGACATATTTCACCCAGATTTAATTTCTTTGCTAAATATTTACTGGATCGATTTTGAATCATTGAATCGTATCACCATGAATGAACCAATATTGTCCATGTATCCATTGTATCGTATCGTGATACGTATCGCTGTTAAAATGTTTGTTACACCCCTGATATCATCATCATCATCATCATCACTTTTATTTATTCTCGGAAATACAGTTGAGGGCAAGCCCTCATTTTCAGGATACAATTACAAAGGAACTTAAATGCAGAACCAGTAAAATAAATTAATTGAAGCAGAGCAATCACGGTGAAAAATGTTCTGGAGCATTCCTTTGAACTGACCGAAGGATGGCAGGGAGCTCAGTTTTAAGGAATTTTGAAGTTCGTTCCACGAGGTTGGGCCATTGACAGAAAAAGCTGTCTTGCCCAACTCTGTCTGAGCCTGAGGAACCTTGAGCCTTAAAAAAAAAATCACTAGAGCGGGTCTGATACGTGCTATCAATGTCTATAGAAGGAAATATATCAAATGTAACAAGGGATGACACCAATAATAATAATACTAATTTAATTCTATAAAAGGATTTCAGAAGTGACCTTAGAAAAATATAAAATATGAAGAAAACAATATTTGGCTCCTCATAAAAGGCACTACAGTTGACAAAAAGCACCAGGGACAAAACAGTAGGATGTTAGATCCATTGTCAAAGCGTATACCAGAATCTAGGATCCATTCCAACGGTAAAATGTAATTCAATATTATGCTCTTTCAGTGCTGTGTAAGTGGCTGCAACACACACAAACATACGCCTCAGTCAAACAAATAACGTGCAGTAGAGTTATACTGTATGAAGAACAAAGCCCGCCTGCGGTCCCATATCACACAAAACAAGCACACTGCAATAAATACACATGCACAGTTGCACACACTCACATGCACAGTTGTACACACTCACATGCACACATAATTGCTAATGCGCAAGCAGTTGACCTGATTGCAAACAAATGTCTACTTTCTCCGACCCCCCCACGCATTCTGCAAGCCAGCCCCCACACACACACAAATTTATGGAAGTTCTTTCTTAGTTGTTACTTGTTTTATGTGAGAGGGGGGGTTAATAATCCTACTATAAATGTGCCACGTCTCTGCGTGTCTGCGTGTCTGTCTGCGTGCGTGCGTGTGTGTACAGTTGTAATGCACGTAACTCGAGAACCGTTTGACCCACCGACTTCACATTCGACACACGCGTTCCACACCCCCACAGGGATATGGGGTATCGAGTCGGTCGGACCCACGGTTCTCCAGAACCACCACAAAAGGCTCTGGTCAGGCTCTGCCAGTGGGCCTAATGAGGCCAACTCCTTTCACCTGTGCAATTTCCAGCCTCTGCCTCAGCCAATTGAGGATCAACCAATCAGGCTCTGCCAGTGGGCCGAATTGATTGCCAAGTACACTTTTCAGTTGTGGGACACCGGCTGACAGTTAAAACGGGTGCTATGAGAACGTATATCATTAGGTTCCAAAGTTGCATCGTTCCCAAGTAGGCCGGTGGCCGACTGCGACGGGCACGTACAGGTCTAGTCCTACTATAAATGCGCCACGTCTGTGTGTGTCTGTGTGTGTGTACGGTTGTAATGCACATAACTCGAGAACCGTTTGCCCCACCGACTTCGATCTCCATGTGGGACACAGACACAGTTAAAATGGGTGCTATAACAAGTTGACAACGGGTATTATTAGGTTCCCAAGTTGCATCGTTCTCAAGTAGGCCAGAGGCCGACGGGCATGTACAGGTCTAGTTACAAAAATTCAAGAAACAAACAAAAAAGGGATATTTACTTAAGTTGTAATCCATAAAAATGGGTCTGCAGTGCAAACTCAAATGCAAACTATGGTCCCATAGTTTGGGAACCATTGAAGTAAACAAACGATTACTGTATTATGTGTGAGCGCACCCCGAGCAGACACACTGCAGAGCCTAGATGAGTGACAGCGGAACTCTCCAACTGGGGATTTGGTAATATGTGTGTGCGTGCGTGCGTGCCATTCAAGCATGAAATTAAGGCCCCAACTGTCAACACGCGGACTCACAGGACTCAAATTGGCAAATTGAAGTGTGCACGCACATTTATACCTTTATATTTGTGTATTTACAGGACATGCATTCATTCATATCTATACATATAGGCTGCACATTTTACACACACATATAGTATTCTATATGTACATACACAGCACTGTACATATTTGTGTGTGTGTGTGTGTGTGTGTGTGTGTGTGTGTGTGTGTGTGTGTGTGCGTGTGTGTCTGTGTGTGTGAGTCTGTGTCTGTGTGTGTGTGTGTGTGTGTGTGCATCTCAATGGGAAAGTGTGACGGTGACATTGACGAAGACGACAGCAGCAGACAACCGTGTCACACCGTTCTCTCCCTCAGACCTGTGGCCTTTCAACGGCCTGTCAACACTCAACACGTTTACCAGGACACGCCCTGATGACTGCCAACCAACGGTAGGGCAGTTGAAATGCTCAGCCTTATTTCTTGCCTTAAATCTAAGATTTTTTAGCACTCTGTTTGCGCCATTTCAGTGTCCCTGAAACTGCAATAATATATGATAAAGAACTCTACACCATTATGGCCATGTGCAGTTGTATTTGTCCTTATTCTATCTTTTTCCACTTCTATTCCCTATACAGACTTGGGAATAAATCACTTCTGAATTCTCTGGAACCACACATACCCCCTTAGTCTGGCCAATCCCACCAGAGACTTTTCTATTGTCTCTCCCTCACACTGTCTTCCTCTCAGATTTGTTTGTCTCTCTCTCTCTCAATGAAGAAAATAATTCAAAGAGGAGAAATTGAAGAAAAACCGAAGCAATTGAGAGACTGCTTAGTTAAATGTGACTTGTCTCCATCTTAAATGAAGGTCTCTTCTCTACCATCCCAGATGGAAACAGTCCGTGTGGTGCCTGTACTCAATGTAATTGCACTACTATTTTGTTTTTAAGCAATAAGCACCCATAGAATGGGAAAACTATATCCATCAAAGTGCCCATAAGGTGTCACACAATGTCAGATTTATTTGATAACCTGCCCCTGTGCTTTCCATAAGCACCCGCTGCCGGCCAAACATCCGGCCGGCTACTTTAATATACAGTAATAGAACAATATAACCATTACACATTTTGACAGATGTGTCCATTCAAGTCAGAGTGTAAAGAAATCACCGTATTCTTTCATGAATGACAGTATGGCTGCACTTGACCACAAGGCCACCATGTTGAGCAGTAGAACATTGTGAGCTATATGCCTGATGAGAGCACCTGGAGAGGATACATGGATGAACGGGAGTGTACCCTGTTCAATCTTGCACAAAACTATTTACCTACACTGAAAGTATTGGTCATAAATGAGCCAATAGCAAAAGAAAAATAAGTGCTTCCGCAGAACACTGGAGAACTCAGCATCAGTATGTTTAAGGAGACTGCTACTGTAGTTCATTCAAGTCAGCTGACCAGTCACTAAATAAAAGTTGCCTTGTAGCTACAAAATTCAATCTCATTATCAAATTTAATGAGATGCCTGGAGCGACGCCTTATAGCTAGAAAATTCAATCTAATTATCAGATTTAATGAGATGAACGGAAAAACAATTTAAAACCAATACATAAATATGGAAAATGGGGAGTGAGTCTGCAGTTCTTTCGAGTTCTGGCAAGGGGGAGTTTGTTAAACAGCTTGGGAGCCAGAAGGGAGAAGAGCCTAAGAAGATATGCAAACTCTGTATGGAGCATTGGCCAGCATGTTATTTTAAGGTCAGAAAACCTGTGAAATAGCTGATCCAAGTAAGCGGGGTGGAGACAAAAAAACAAAACAGCCAATCAGAGAGAGTAGCCATTTATCAACTTAATTTTTATTGTGTTCCAGTTCCAATTTTGTTTGCTAATTTCTTTGTGTCATCACTTACAATTCCACTTGTTTAATCTGCATCGTGACTGCGTTCTCTATCCTGATTGGATAAAATAGGTATCCTGACTTGAAAGTGCATTTTCTGTTTAATAAAAAGCTGGAGAGACATGGAGACTGCTGTTACTGAACAAACACGCTATAGCAATGAGTACTATCACAATATAGAGCTTTTTAACTCTTATTTTAAACAAAGACAATCACGTATTCTACTTACTCTCACCTTTCAAACTAAGAATTCTAAATCCCATTCTAAAGGTCTTACTCATAACTAATTCAACAAATATACCTCCGACACAATTGGTCAATTCATTATAGAACACAACCACTTCTTCAACCACTCACTTCAATTACCAGACCCTGAAATTACATTACACCTTCAGGTAAAAGTAGGTATGATAAGAATCAGAATCACTTCATTTTCACAGAATAGTTTTACGTCAGTGGGTCATTTATTTTATATATATTTCTTTGTGCGCACTCGAACATCGTTTTGTAGTCTTCCATGAAAGGAGAGATGACAAAGGTATAGTGAGAGCAAAGATCAAAGAGAAAGAATTGAACAGAACAAATAGATATGTATTTTTAACAGATGCATAGTCCACCATGGGCACCGTTATAGGGGATTCACACTGAGAGGGACTGAATCCGTTTCATTGGAACAGTTTCCGAATACGGTTGCCTGGTCCCCGATGGCCATGATTCACATTGCCCGAGATTCAACAGCGCACCCGGGTACACTTGCATAACACACTTTAATCCTCGAGATGGCGGTGTGCTTGATGGCTGGCTTGCACGGACACCGAGTCATTGACCATCAACTCTGCTAGCCTGGCTAATAAGCCAGACTCAAATCACACTGTCGTGTGGTATTTGAGTCTGGAGATGCTGTGTATGGATCTTGTTTCCCGGGGGGCGGGTTCAAACATTTTCTCTTTGACGCAATTGGTCAGAGCTACTGTCAGTCAAAGGTCTCAAGCATTGAACGTCACTGTACCAAAGCCCGCCCATATTGCATACCGTGTCCCGATTGGCCACACCAGTTCTCTGGTGTAGGAAATGGGCGTACAATTGAGCCTCTCCAGACCGTAATCCGCCGGCAGGCAATTTTTTTGCCAACGGCTGATTCGGTCTGGTTTATTAGCCAGGCTACAACTCTGCGACATTGTCTCCAATAAATCCAGACGCACTGCATTGCATTGCCTCTTTGCCGTTATACTACTTCGCTGTCAGCCTGCCTGCTATTCACTGGGTCAGTCAGTTCTGTGCTCCAGTGTCGTGTTTGATATTAGTTTGTTATGGATTCTACTTTAGCAGTATTATTATTATTTTGTTTTACTTTGGAAACTATGCCAAGCAAAGCCCAAGAGCCACGTGTAGTCCGCAGAATAAGATCAGCACGTACTGCGGTGCTGCGCGTATACGCAGATTCAGCAGGAGACGGGCAGCGTTGTGCAGCGTCTGTGTGTTTTTTTTTGTTTGACGCTTGGCTCGTCGACTAGAGATTATGTCACTTTCAAAAAAGTCTCTGTGACACATCTAGGGCCGCAATCTGCATTCAAAGATTTTCCTAGAAGCTTTGTCATTGGTCGATTTGCTTGTCTGCTTCCTGATTGGTTAGTCACTGCGACCGGGTTTTTTCGACCAATGACAAAGCTTCTAGGAACATCTTTGAATGCAGATTGCGGCCCCTAGATGTGAGACTAAATTCTTTTTGGGAGTGTTCTACCCATTGATGGCTGTCTGAAAAAAAAAGAATGGTGAATGTGGTACTAGGAGTCAACAGTTAAACCAAATGATTTAATCGATTATTACCAAAATAATCGATTTGAATACAATAATGGATATGAAAAAAGGCTGATCTACAATCTCACTTGCATGCAGATCTATGGTGTGCAGTTTCTACTTTTTATGATGCATTTGTCCATATAAAAACATTATAGCAAAAGAGCAACAAATATGCAATGACAAGATTCAAGGACTGGCTCTAAACTGGTTTCAAGCTGGAATACTACCAGGATATCTTGCAACCTACTTTTGGTGCCGACCCCTCTGGCTGATAAATGCTGCTCAAAGGCCTGAATAAAACATTACTATGCTGAAATTAAGTGCAATCCCCCCATTTAATGAAGGTTAAAAGCTTCTTTCCAATTAATAAGTGCTGCTCTTGGACCAAGTAAATCACCCCCAGCAGCTTCACATCTTCAATTAAGGCTGAGAATCTGCAGCCAGGAATCTGAGCCAGGCAAGAAAAGAGGACGCTTGTAGCTAAGTGATACACTGCTCCCTGGTGGCCACTAGGTGTACTGCATGGCTGAGTGTTAATAGGCTCCTTTGCCACACACACACACACACACACACACACACACACACACACACACACACACACACACACACACACACACACACACACACACACACACACACACACACACACACACACACACACACACACACACACACACACACACACACACACACACACACACACACACACACACACACACACACACTAAAGTAGAAAATAGACCAAGTATCAACAAAGAACAGTCATGTTATATAAGAAGAAGTGAACCCTGACTAAAATTGTCAGGGTTAAAGCAAGGTTGCCTTGTCCAAAATGACCTCCAGGCCTACTGGTTTATAAACAGTACTACTGTACAATAATCCCTTACATTACAACTACAAGATAGGAGATATTTGTAGCCATTTTGTGAGCAGAAATTAAGAGCCTGAGGATTGCAGCACCCAGATCCCTGAGCAATGATTCCTAAACTCTTGAAACACAGGATCTATTCAGACAGACAGATCAACAGAAAGTAAGCTAGGCGTGCCACCTGCTGGTGATGAGAGGAACAGCAGGGGAGCCAGACATCCCAATGGTTCTGAACTACCAGCCTGGGGACTCTCGGCTGTTAAAGCTGGTTTTAAAACTAATTAGCACTTGGTTGGGACAGAATCCAGATGGACCAGTTCAATACCTGGTGGAATCTGGAGGCAAGAACCATCACAGTTACGAGGATGACTCATAAAGAAATAATTGTGGTGCCTGCCTGGTAGCTCAGCCAGTTAGTACACAGACCATATGCTCCTTGTGAGTGCGAGGACTCGGGTTTGAATCCAAACCCCGTCAAGACTCACATGTCCTTCCTCTAGCTCTCTCTGCCCTTGGTTTCCTCTTGTCTCTCTACATCAGAGGTTTTTAAACATTGTGTGTGCCCAAGGCACACCACTGGGCAAGTCAAAATCTCAAAGCACACCTGCATTCATGGTGCAAAGAGCCAGTCTACAAACCATGGCATGCAGCCATAGACTTGGCTGAAACAACTATGACTGTCAAGAAAGCAGCTGACACACTAAAGACAGTTCCATTATCAAACAACACTCTGGCCCCTCAGATCGAGGATGTGTTCATTATAATGTTAGATAGAACAGATTTGGGAGAATCGTCCAAAGGCATGAGTGATATGATGGGGTATTAACTGGCATGACAAAACAGCTTAAGGGTTACACTAACAAAAGAGGATTAATGTAGTACAAAAATCATGGCACTTTTGACACAAACCCCAAAGTCATGTACTTGACAGGGTCACAAAAAGAATAGCCTCACGTAGCCAGACAACTATTCCACAATCTCCGAATGCTATATAGGGTCTGGAACTACACCTCCCTAAATCCGACAGAAATAAACTGCTAACTCTCATGCACAGCAAAATCCTATTTATATAAAACCTTACAGTGCAAATCAAATACAAAAAATAGACAGTAGACACGTCCACTTGTGTAAAACACGGCATGTAAGTGTAAGGCTTCCAGATATCACACCGCAGGGCAGGTGTGTTGTGTACAGTCCTCCGTGATGTGGTGGCAATGTCACGGTCGCATTTAGGTATTAAGCGCACCACAGATGGGAGATGGGCATGGAAGAGTGGTCCAGGCCCTGGAGCACAGAGCCCTGGACACACGTGTGTGTACTCTAAAACCACGATACTATGAGGGTGTTACTGTTGATGTACAAAAACAAATAAGACAAAGTTTCTATTGTGGTCTATTGTACTCAATTCATCATCATGACATAATATATACATTACATATCAAGATGTGCCATTTATGCCAGGCTGTGGGTGTGTAGCCTGGCTAATAAGCCAGACCGAATCTGTACATGTCTGTAATTAAAGGGGCATGACACCCTGATTTTGTCATTTGCTTTCTGGTGCAGGTTTTTAAAAAAAAGAAAGAAAGGTACAAACATGGCAGGCTGCATAAGGCTGACTTTATCGTCCCTATGTTGGATGGGGTGTGCAAAAGTTCTGGTCGTCACACCGTCCAAACTATTGCAAACGGTGGGCCATGGCACTTTGTTGTACGCATACTTCAGAAGAAAATCAGATGAAATGACTCTCCCTACCAGGAAGTGGCAGTAGTCTGCAGAAGCCTGCAATCCTCAGCTTGGCATTTTTGCGCTAGTTGATAGTACTGCTTTGCTTTGGAGCTGATCGGTATAGGAATTGAGAGTTGAGAATATGGTATCTATCTATCTAGTTAAAAATGTGCGACCGCCAAAGTATCTGGCTTATCTAGGCTTGCTCCTGCATTAGAAGCAGACAAGAAGGAAAAAACTCAAACTCAAACTCAAAATTTGCTCTGGCCCAACAAGCTAAACAGCCAACCAGGGAGCTCTACGGAGCCTTTACCCGCTCTCTCTCAGCCCTCTCCACCACCCCGCTGCTACCAACAGGCAGCAGCTGGCGGTAACCGACAAACAAGTTTGGTTGGCTTTCGACACTTCCATACAACATGTCACGACCCGACATCGTGAACAGTGAACACTGCCAGGTTTTCGTCCACAGGAGATTTGAAACGCTTACCACTGCCGATGTGGGTGGAGAGCTACCTAAAAACAAACCCCACATGTTCACATATCTGCCACTGCATGTTAGTGTGTTTCTTTCTCTAGAGGCGGCACGGCACGTATGTGTTTCATGGCACAGCAGAAAGAGGTACCAAGGTCCGGGCGGCTAGTGTAGCGGTCCGGGCACCTAGGCGTCAGCCTGACGGTGTGTCACGGGTTCGACTCCCGATCCCGACGACCTTTGCCACCCCCCCCTATCTCTCTCCCCATTTCCTGTCACCATACTGTACACTATCCAATAAAAGGCAGAAAAAGACCCAAAATATATCTTAAAAAAAAGAAAGAGGTACCAAGGTCAACACCACCATGCTGGAGTGACCGAGTGTGAGTGAGCGCGAGTGGCAGAGATTTTGGGTACTGGAATTTGGCTTCTCGCTCTCTCTCTCTGTGTGTGTGTGTGTGTGTGTGTGTGTGTGTGTGTGTGTGTGTGTGTGTGTGTGTGTGTTAGACTAGTTTATAGTTCTCCCTCAGATAGTACAAATCCTTTCATCTTACTGTGAGTGAGTGGTGTGAATTTCAAATCACATATGGAAGGATCGAGTTTGTGTGAAGTGTGGAAGGTGAAATTTTGAGGCTATAATGAGAAGAACCTATAGGGAAAAGAGAACACGCACGCACGCACGCACGCACGCACGCACGCACGCGGAGTGGAATTACAGCTGAGGAGCTCAGGTGAGTCACCACACTGCAGCAGTGATCAGAACAGAGACGCCACACCCAGATGCCTGCAGGCCCACAGAAAATTGTTAGTGGATAAATTAACACTGATGATTTATCTATAGAGGTATGCGCATGCATAAAGTGAGTGGCAAATCGAGTGTGTTTAACGTCATTTACTGCAATTAGATAGGACTTGTCTATTTGGATGTATGGGCTGTCAAGCAAGGCCAGAAAGCAGTTTTTTGCCACTCAAGGCCTATTCATACTCAAAAACTACAACATGAAACCACACCGTGGTGGTAAGCGATTCACCGCTCACCTAAACACATCTCTCTGGTTTTACTAACCACCGTTTCGGAGGTCACCTCACCTTATCACCTAAACCTGGAGTATGAATAGGCCTTCAGTAGGCGTTCCCGCATGATGATGATGATGTCACGTGCATACCCTCTATATGACTGTAGATATATAGTGTATACTGTATTTAGATAGATAGGTCTTCCCACAATACAAAAGCAACTGTGTTATTACTACCCTATAAGTGTGATGAGGCCAGAAATAGCTAGCTGTGTGACAGAACATGTGAGTCATGCGGTGAAGCTGGCCGAGTTCCAGCATATCAAAGGATCCTCCATGAACAGCAGTTATACAGTATATAGTCTATGTGGTTTGTGCTTTCCTTATAAACAGACACAAGAGATGATCACATGATCAAACCCATATAGACCTAGAACAGTTCCTTTTCGTTATTATTTTATTTATATTTACGTAAAACAAATGACTCCGCTCTCTGTTGTTCTGCACTGCATTACTTAATCCCCAGCTTCTCCATGATCTGCAATCAATGTCTTTTCACCTATTCCTGTCTGCTCCTCCATGTCCATATTGATCACATGACATGGAGATGCTGTGTACCGATTTGCAAAACCATTTTTAGCAGCTTTTAGCAGTCTTCAGTATAGAGATATGTACAGATACCAGTTTTTCCTTCCTGATACGGATTGCCTATGCGATACCAGTGTGTAATTAAAACAGTGGTTCTCAAAGTGGGGTTCAGGGACTCTCTGGGTTCCTTGAGGGGGTTCCAAATGGACCCTTACGACTCAAGCCTGTAACTCTAGAGTCTACAAAAGGAACCAAATGGAACTAAATGTCACCAATATTACCATGACTTCTGCAATTCGAGGCATTCAGAAAATGTTCAATTAACTGCCATAATCATGTTCAGAATTAGCATCAAAGCACACATTTTTCAAAGCCATAATGTTTAAAAAGTGTGGGCATAATTTAAAGTAAATATGTTTACTTGACAGTTCATAGTTATAATAATGTGTTGGTTACTGCTCATTGAATTATGCTGAAATCAAACATCCTCCACATAGGGCTCCTATACTGTAAACTACCCAATGCTTTAGTTGTGGAGTTTGACCTGTCTGAACTCTGTATCTGCATCATGCATCTTTAAGGCTCTCCTCCGTGCACTGTCATAAAAAACACTGGGATGTTGTCTTCATAAATGGGTCATCATTTTGGAAGTATTACTGTTGCACACAGTCAGTGTTTTATCGACATAGTTGTCATTGTCATACAGTAGGTAACAATACATTTGTAAAGCCTGATTACTATAGGATATCGAAAATAGCAGATCAAGCACAAGGTATTTGGTGATTTGACCCCCCCATGCGTAGACAATGTGATGTGATACAGATACAACCTGCACTACACTGTTTTTCATCTAGGATATCACACAACTATGTGAAGTTGGCAGCATGCAACTTAAGGAAAATGTAACTCATGAAGCATGCACACAACCAGAAGCGCACACACTGCGTTTCCTCGCCTGTTTGGAAAACAGTAGCTAGTAGTGTTGTGTGGGCCGGCTTTTTTGCATAACACACAGGACAGGAGTCAGACAACCTGCCCCTGTGGCGCCCCAACTTGTGTGTGTGTGTGTGTGTGTGTGTGTGTGTAGCGTTGCGTGGCGTTAGCGTTACAGCGCCACTGCACATTTGCATAGTAATAAAACTTTTCTTGACATTGACAAGTCTTAAAACTACGATTAACACAACAAAGAGGCTAAAACACCTGTTAGTGCAAACTAACTAACTATTAAGATAAAAGAAAGATTGTGTAAGGATTATGAACTCCTAGAAGCTCACTAGTTGCTTGTAATTAAGGCTTCAATAAACGATTATTTTGTTTTAATTAGTCAATTAATTAATTATATTACTTTAGACCATAAAATGATGGTAAACTAAGTGCAAAATAATGCTAAATGTTGAACAAAAGTTATCTGAAACCAGACAGACATCTTGAAATTTAGCCAGCAGTCAAGAACACAACATTTATCTTACTTCTATATGGAAAAAAGGCAAGCAATCACATGTTGGTGAAGAGATTTTTTACAAGATGCATCAATAAACCAATTAGGCCTATTTGTCTTCCAGAATTTTATTTAATACAATTTCTGTTGAAATTGATTATCAACAGATAATCCAATTAATAATTTTCTCTGAACATGTATAGTGTAGAATCCCTTAGATTACTCTACAGTGCATTGCTCTGGGTGAGTGCATCACCTAAATGGCTAATATTAAAATATATGGCTGCCAAACTTTTAATAAGCAGAGTTAGGAAACAGCGTAAGCAAGTCCATTAGTATGGGTGGGACACAGTCACACTCTGGGTTATATAGAGGGTAATAAGGTAATGATTAGGCAGAGCTATTTCCTCTCTCACTGTGTGAATGGAGAGAGCAGAGAATGAGCAGAGAGAAGAAAGACAAGGGTGGGATGGAATAATGGAGGGTTGACAGCATGGAGAGAAGAGATAAGCAGCACCTTTCTCTCTGCACAAGTCACGCGTGCCCATCATCTCTCCCACCCTGCCACTTTCTCTCCCACCCTGCCCCCCCCTCTCGGCAATAACACTGACACTGACGGTACATGCCTCAAGCTCCCACCACCTCAAAAACACCAACTAACACACTTATTAAGAAGATTAATAGGACTAATTCCTAACACACGGTATGAATAGCCCACTCAAAATGAGAATCGCACAAACAGAAGCTATAAGTCCACCTTGCCTTGCAATGTGACACACAACTGTAACATACAACCTACAGTACTAACAATGGGAACATTGTTGTAAGCCACACTATTATAGTGACCACCTGTCACCACCACCGGCAGTAACAGTGACACTAAATGTTAAAAATACAACTGAGAAAATAGTGCTGTAGTGCATTGTGTGTGCCATGTACTGTAGATTTCACAACAAAAGACCAGAGTAACATAAGTGGGGCGTGGGATACAAGGCTTTACAAAGTAGCCTGTATGGGTTGAGCGCTTGGAATTCTGGGTAACATGACAAACACTGCCTGCAATGCACTGACTCCAAACGTTTATCAAACAACAAACTTGATAAACTAGTCAGATCCAATAGCCCTGAGCCCTGTCAGTTCAGAGCTATTGGCTCTGCTTAACGTTTCACTCTTATTTGGTGACCATCATTCCATACAAGCTAACATTTAACCACTTTAACGCCGGTGTACCAATTTTGGCATTGTAATGCTGCAGTCACATGGAATCAGGCAAGCAGTAGACGGAAAACGGCAAAACTGCTGGACGGCACGGAAGGGTAAAAAGATTAAATATTTGAAGTTTAACATTGATGCCGTCTGCCGTTACCGTCGCCGGTTCTGGCTGCCGAGCTGCCGTGACATCCTGTTCCGTTTACCGTCCTGCTCCCGTCCACTAAAATTAAGTCTGGTTTGCCGTCTACCGCTTACCTGATTCCATGTGAATGCAGCATAAGTCAAAACAAATTAAAAGATTAATTTCTAAAATAGCACATCTACAAGCTTACAACACGTGCGCATGCAATTTCAGCTTGTAGATCAGCTACTTTTGAAATAATGCAATTTGTGTGGTTTATTAAGATCAAAACCAGCTTTCTAATCGGCTATGTGCGTCACTGTAGTACCAGGTGTCCAGAAGGTGGCATACTTCCGGTTCAGTATACTACAGCTTTGTTTGATTGGCTCAGAAAACACAAATTCCACCTTTATGTGCATCCAGTTCAAACCTGCTGTCAAGCATGAAACTATAGGGAAAACAACGGGAACAGGAGACAGGTATGCCACCTTGCTTCTAGAAACCTAGTTAGTAGTCGTCGATATATTATACAGTATATGTTCTTTTGTTTTGAACCAATCATTTCCTATATCATCTATACCAGATGATGTTTAACTGCAGAGACACATTGCCCTCTCACTGTGACTGTATTTTGGTGTTTTCACTGTTTGTTTTGGTAGATAGGGACGTTTTTGGTCTACCAAAGCAGTGAAAACACCAAAATACAGCAAGAGGGCAAATTGTAAATACAGGGCAGATGTAGCCTACATACTATGCATTTAACCCTGGCCACGCACCAGCAACTGTTAGTAAGGAACACCACGGTGCAGCGGACAGGCAACACTGATGTGGGTGTTTTTGAAGATTTCATACACAAACACAGTTAACTGTCAAGCTGGGAGTGGGAGGAGTCCACGTGACGTGGGAAGGTCATAAATGGCAATGACATAACATGTGTAAACTAACACAGTGTGCCACGTCACTCCATGTAATAACAGAAGGGGGATAGAGAGGCACGTGAGGAACCTCACAGAGAACGCAAGGAAACTCAGAGATTCGCAGAATGGCATCTGCAGGAAACCGTAGTGAAAACACGTCAGCACAGTATGATGACGTAAAACTCTAATCTCAGTCACAGGTGATTGGGGCGGGGGGGCTGTTGGTTTCCCAGCAAAAGATAATAATAAATAGTGTATTAATGCTGCTCTGCTGACGTGCTCTGCTTCATTCATTTGGGTAGCTCGTACACACATACACACGACGCGTTTTCCGTTCATAAATAAACCAGTGAAGGACATGACATGGATACTACTAAAGCAGTAGCAGGAGGGATGCGATCGTGCACGCGCGCGCCGCACTGTCTCCACACACACACGCTGACCGTGACATTGTTGGCGTTACGAGCGGCTCACGCACTGGTCATCACTACACTACACCTTAGAGAGTATACTACACTCACTCACTGACAAGCGCTACACCGGCATTGGTGACCTGTCGAATTTGGCGACTGCACAGGCTTGCTGACTCCTGGCTGCATGTTTTGCAACAGGGGGCGGATGCTTAGCATGGGAAGAACAGGTTTATGTTTTAGATCTGGTAGAATATTTTTGTATGCTTTATATCGGATGAATACTGTGGGGGTTAATGCTAAGTATATGGTACATATGTTCCAAAAAGCCTTCAAAATCTAGAAGAATGCAGTTTAAGCTTAAGTATAACAAACCAATCAAAACCCAACACCAATAAATGGACAAAATCAACACCAACGGCGTTTCAACTCACCTTTGGCCTCGCAGTCAGCACAATGCTTGTTGTCATCTTCCCTGAGCATTTGATTCAGAATAACCTGGTGCTGCTCGTTCAGTTTCTGGGCTTTCTCTCTCTCTGAGCGCGTCGTCATCTCTCCACAGTGTGTGTGCACGGCCTGCTGGGTTGTGGGTTTAAGTCGTGATGCACAAAACACACTGACACCTTGCCCGGATCAAACTTTTCTACTTATCATGTATTAAAAGCAGGGACATCATCACCATGCATGCAGAATCACACAGCAGCAGCAGCAGCGCAGTCAGCTTGCATTCAGCTTTGTAAACTGCTAAAGGAATATGGTTGCCATGCATCGACCGTTGCGTCACTTCAAGTTCATCTCACTGTCCTTTCAAAGTAAAAGTCGTAGACTCCAAACTGTCCACGCGTGGTTTTGTTGTTGGGCCAAGCCAGGTAACAAATTGGGCATGTCATTATGCGATAATAATAATAATAATAATAATAATAATAATAATAATAATAATAATAATAATAATAATTGCGACCCAAGGTTAACTATGGAATCGCACATTTCCCGTCAGTTGGTGTGTCTGGCATCGTATATATATAATTATTTTATTTTATTTATTTATTTTTGTGCCCACTGCCTAGGTCTCGTGACATCATGTGACATCATCAGGGTTTTGATTGATTGATTTTGATTGAAAATTGTATTAACAGTTTGCAGAATTACAGTACATTTCAAGCACAAACTCAATACAAAGGCTGTTAACTGTGAGTGGACGACCCAATTAAGCATTACACTTGTTTACAACAGGGTCCACCATGTTCAATTCATCAAAACATTTAGAGACGTACAAATAGACACTTCTATATAGACAAAGAACAGTACAGGAATTCATCATAATGGAGGTAAAAAGGGAAAAGAAACATATACAGTAGTGAGTGGAAAAAGGGGGGGGGGCGGTGGGGGGGGATTCAGATTTTACGGGGGCCAGTTTCGAATTGCAGCCATCCGTAGGTGCCCTTTGAGAGCGGTTTTGAAGGAGTCAAGGGATTCGCATGGGATGGATCTTTTCTACAGTCTATGCCCCCATAGACTCTATGGGATGGATGTGGAGACCCTGATTTCATAGTAAATGCGACCTGCTGTCGCAGTTAAGCCCATATATGGAGATCCCTGATGTCATCAATATTGGCCAGCAACTCTACATCTGACCTCAAACCTCAAACCCTTAGATCTCCATATATGGATATATGTCAGAACCTGTTCTGACATTCCATATGTTGATCCTTCCCCATCCATCCTTCCTCTCCCTTTTGACTTATACCTGTTCATTCAAATTTCAAACTCTAGACGGGCCTGCCCCAAAGTTATTAGTGCAGCCGCGCCCGGCAGCCGGCCGGGCCGAGTTCTCAACAGGCCCGAAAATTAAGGCCCGGCCGGGCCCTCATCAAACCCTGTATAAAGAGAATGTCCCCGCTACCTTAGATCTCCATATAGCCTTCTGTATGGAGCCTGTTCTGACATCCCATATGTTGATCTGATCTCATCAAACCCTGTACACTCAAGACACTTACCGGTATATGGCCAGTACAGAATTCATTCCATGTTGACCTGACCCCCCCAAAGTGCCAGTGCTCGCCCAGCAGTCTACCGTCAACGAGGCGGATGCGTGCACGCTTCTCGCCCTCAGGCGTCTTACTGGTAATTTAAGGCACACAAAAATAAGGAGCAATACACTGGTTTGGTTTGAATGGTAGACACACAGGGGAACATATTTTAATGTTCAAGGACACTGTTACACTAAGACATGGGCATGGCACAGGCACAATCTGTGTATTCATAATCATAATTTAATAACTGCTAATAAAATACTACAAAAATACAGTACATGTCTAACATAAGGCTTTCAGGAAAATGTAGCCAGAGAGGAAAGAATTAAAAACGGCATCATAAGAATAATAATACAAACAGATCTGACACCAGATCAGTAGGAAATCTGAAATAGAGTAAAAACGATACAAAGAAAATGTTAGAACAATCATAATAAATTAATGGCATATATAATACACGCATCATGTAATGTGCCATTACATGTGATTGGAACAGATAATATTCAACATAATCTACAGTCACAAAACTCAAACGTTGTTTGGGTTAAAAGAGGCTTTGTTACCTTATACAAAAGTTATTTGTGAAAAAACTAATGATAGTGACATCATTGCATGAGGAATATTCAGACATCGTATAGCCTAACTGAGAACCAAATGAGCTGATAATATCACCTGTATTCTTTTCATTGGCTCCTGATGCTTAATTCTTCAAAATACTTCTGCTATTTATTTACTGCTAACGCACTGTCTAGCAGAAACCGATTAGTAGTTATCAGTCACTACCAGTTTCCGTGTGAAAGATAAAGTGCACATCACAGACCTAGGTCAAATAGATATTGAACAGAATCATGTATATGTGGCATGTTCAAAGTCTTCAAACTTCTAAAGCGGTCCCAAACACAATTTGCAAAACAGTAACCTCACACCCTGAGTGTAAATTTAACCACGCCACTCTCACAGTTAAATTAACACTCAAGGATTTTACTGAGCATGAATCCACAAAAACAAAATACAAAAGTTGCTCAAGCCTACAGCTTGTTGCCACAAGGGGCAGTAAAGACCAACGCTATTGGTAAAAGTCCTGCATCCTCCAACAGGAGGACACATGTACTTTGGCAGCTTCCTACAAGTCACAGTCAAACAAATTATACTCTGGCCAGGTGGCCGAGAAGTTAGACAGTTTCACAACAGAATACTTAAAGGTTTGATCCCACCAGACCCATGCGTGATGCGTCCTTGAAGAAAACACTGAGCCCGCTATACCTGCTCACTCCAGTCTCTGGATAACAGTGTAAATACATACAAATGTAAATGTATTCAGATGTAGATGTGCAACAAAAATGGTGAGTTGCATTGTTGAATGAACTTTATAATTGGTACCGTGTTTCTGATTCCTTCACTTCATAAAAAAGTGAAAGTTCAGAGACAAAATTGTAACCAACTCAGAACAAAGTTCTACAGTATTTTGGACCAAATGGGGTACCATATTGGTCTGTATTAGTAGTATGATGGTCCCAGTTTAACCAATGAGAGGTAAATTGACCCCAGTACTTAGTAAACCTTGATGTCCACACAGAGAGCGGTACAGTAGATAGTTGGAAATGGTTTGTCAACAACAGCCCTCCTCTAGCATTTTTACATCATGTCATTTCAACCTTGGTGAATTGTTAATAACATACCCACTTGTAACGTTACACTGGGTAAGAGCATCAGCTAACTTTCCTAAATCTATTAATAATTGTAACTCCCTCTGAGAATTAGAGCTGTATCCTGTAACAGAATATAAAGGAATTCGTTATCATGTTATAGCTTATTTACTGTAAAATACTGTAAAAAGAAATTGTAAAATACTTGTTAATACTTGCGTTAATCTAACTAAAGTTCCTGATCAACAGGAAATCTCAAGAAGAGATTTTGGATGTTATGTTTTGGCCAAGGTTGGAGATGCTGCTTCGTAGAGTCCAAATTCCATAGCTTTACACTCCAGGCCAGCGTGTCACTAGTTCAATGGGTCATATGTGGCTTGTATTACACATAAAGGTCAGATAAGGTCCTAGCCTAGTCTTTTAAAGGGTTAATGTTTCACGTCATGCGGCAACAGAGGGCAGACTGAACTCTGGCTGCAGCCTGTAAACATTGTTCCGGACTTTCATAATACTACAATGTAAGATAGTGGAAATTAGAAAAATGGCTGTTGGTATGATAATAAAAAATAAAACAATAAGATGATCCTACTAAGTAAAGTAGTAATCATTGCACCTGCATCACTGCAGTTATGGCACCTTTGTTTTGTTTACACTCAGAATGACCAGCTAGCTAGCTGAAAGTCAATCAGCAGCAGTATCAGAACCATAGAAAGGTAGAAAGTTTAGGCAGCATGAGGAAACAAAAAGAACGACACACATGATGACAGTGTTCACAGGACAGATTCGATGGCCTCCGGCGTGGCCTCCAAGGCCTTGGTGTGGTGCGTAACGAGAGGCGAGGTCTCATGCTCGGCCAGGGTGTTGGCCTCTACCCTGACCTCCGCCAGTTCCTCCTCGTCCATGGAGGCCTCCTGCTGACGTTTCTTCATCTCCTTCTGGTTGATGTGGTGGAGGATCCCCGCGCCCAGAGCGTCACCTTCCACGTTGACCACAGTGGTGGTTCGATCCCTGTGTGCGTGTGGGGAAAAAAGAGAAGGAGGTCAAAACAAAGCATGGATCTGGATGTTTCACATTTGCGTGTTTAGTTTGGCACACGAGGAGATTCCATGCAGAATAACTAGGCCCTTTACACACTTTCACACACTTGGTGACCTCAACTAAATGACTGCTCATTGTATGCATGTGCATTGTGCTCTAATGTTTGTACATGTGTGCACCGCACGTGTATGACTGTGTGTATGTGTGTGTGTGTGTGTGTGTGTGTGTGTGTGTGTGTGTGTGTGTGTGTGTGTGTGTGTGTGTGTGTGTGTGTGTGTGTGTGTGTGTGTGTGTGCGTACGTGCGTGCGTGCGTGTGTACTAGTGCTGACCTCGATTAGTCGAATAGTCGACGAATCGATCGGAACGGGTCTCAGTCGACTGACAACCTCTCAGTCGATAATGATTATATCTGTTGTAGTTGTAGTAATTAAAAAAATGTTTTTGTTTCTTTTTGTTTTTTCGGGGCAGGGGGCTGTTCAGTCGACTATCAGTCGACAAACAGCAAATTTATTCATATTAATTTCGACTATACAAATCCTTAGTCGGGGACAGCACTAGTGTGTACTGTGTGTACTGTGTGTCTCTACTCACACTATCCAGTCCACTGCCAGCATGAGTGACAGGTCATTGGTAGGAAGGCCAATGGCCTCCAGGATGATGGCTATGGTGATTATTCCTCCTGCAGGGATACCAGCAGCTCCAACACTGGACGCTGTGGCAGTCACTCTGGAATAACATGCACAGAATGAAGATGAATGATATTATCATTACTTACTGTGTTGTTGTTGTTGTTGTTGTTAGTAGTAGTGGTGGTCTTAAATTCAAGTCTCAAACAGGTCCATTAATTTGCAATGAAGCAAGACATACCAAACACACATAGCACATTATACACAAACAAGGTACAAGCAATGGAAGGAGTTGAGTGAGACTCGAGACACATATAAATCTCCTATTGTGACCTAGGGTGAAAGACCTAAACCTCCTGTGACCTGGTATCATATATATTATATAAACACATACAAAGGATGATTTGTATGTGATTCAAAGATGAATGGACCCATTTGAGTTTGACTTTAAAACCCCCTGGTGTGCTTTAAAGAAGGGGTCCACTCCACACCCCAAACCTTATTAGAGTACATGTTCCAGACATACGGTCTGCTAACTCCTACAGGGCCTTTTTGAGATACCATAGCCACGTGCGTGCGTGTGAGTGACTCTGTGTGTGTGTGTGTGTGTGTGTGTGTGTGTGTGTGTGTGTGTGTGTGTGTGAGTGACTCTGTGTGTGTGTGTGTGTGTGTGTGTGTGTGTGTGTGTGTGTGTGTGTGTGTGTGTGTGTGTGTGTGTGTGTGTGTGTGTGTGAGAGAGAGAGAGAGAGAGAGAGAGTGAGTGAGAGAGACAGCAAGAGACAGAGAGAGAGAGAGAGGCCTCCAGCAGAAGACATAGATGTTGTGTAAATGGAGACACTGAAGTTGCCCCGCTGAGTTCTCTGAGAACTCTCCTGAGTTCTCAGAATTCTACTGCTTCAAAGACATGCACTTTGTTTATTTGCTTATGTTTATTCAATGCATGATGTGCATGTCGTACAACTACCAGCAGGTAGCAGCAGCAACAATAGTAGTAGAAGTAGTAGTAATAGTAGTAGTAGTAGTAATAGTAGTAGTAGTAGTAGTAGTAGTAGTAGTAGTAGTAGTAGTAGTAGTAGTAGTAGTAGTAGTAGTAATAGTAGTAATAGTAGTAGGATTTGCTGCATGCCATTCCATGAATCTATCCTTGTTTCCTGTACATTCGAAATAAAGAAATCCCCCGAAAAAAAGAAAAGAAAAAAAATCACTCACAGGATGGTGAAGATGTGCCCGGCATTGAGCGGAAAGTTGTTGAGCTGGGCGATAAAAACGGCAGCGACGCATTGGAAAATGGCTGCCCCATCCATGTTGACGGTGGCGCCGATGGGCAGGATGAAGCGGCTGATCCGCTTGTCCACGCCGTTGTTCTCCTCCACGCACTTCATCATGGTGGGGAGGGTCGCTGAGCTGTTGGGGGGGTTGGAGAGAGGGGGAAAAGGAGGGAAGGGAGGTGAAAGAGACAATTCATTGATTGATTGAAAGATGCAGAATAGGTACATTTCAACAACAACAACTCAATACAAAAACTGTTAACTGTGGACGACACCATAAGGCATTACACTTGTGTAGGGTCCACCATTTTCAATTCATAGAAAAATAAGCTACGTAGGAGCACAAGAAGCTAGGGATCGACCGATATGCTTTTTTCATGGCCGATGCCGATTAGTGGAGATCAAAGATATTATGAACCGATATGCATTTAAGTAAAAATGTTGTTTAAAATTTTTGCAGTAACAAATTCCAACAAAATAATTTATTTTAAATGCATTGGAGAACATTTATTGCTTATAAAACACATAAAAAACAAGTGCAACATTCCCCCCCCCCATCAAATACAGCTTTTTCAAGTGCAAACATGTACTGTACCAGCATAATGGAACATAGTAGGCTACTGTATGAAGTGCAAGCTTTGTTCGATGGCACGGGATTAGAACATAAAAATAATTTTCATCAATATAGGTTGTATTGCAGCATGACATGTTGAGAGCTTGTCATATAGTTATTATAGAGATTGCTTGCTTTTCAGAGGACAGTGTTACTTGAGGTCAGGAGGAGATCAAGTTCTACCAGTTCTACGTGACATCTTGATGAGACATCCTAGAGAGTCTTAGACCTGTCACCTTGCATATAGTTGTGATGTTATGCATGAGTCAAAACCATGATATACATGTACGTACATGATTTGATGAGTGATTAGATAACGATAAAGAGCATGCCAGGATTTAAGGAATAACTAGTTTCATGCAAGGGCGTACTAACTTTGATCAGAGGTGAACAAGCTTCTAAGTGGAGATTGTGGACACCCAGGCTGTGGATCAAGGGTCTCCACTGATTATGATTGTGCAGTGATATTATAGTTATATATTGTTACACCACCCAGATCAAGCTCAGTGAGCAGATGGAGGTTCTGAGTCTTTGCATAGACAGCAAACACGTGGACCAGCATGTGGACCATGCAGCCATCTGTCCAACATCTGCAAACACGCTGGACAACGTCTTGGAGCACCGGATGAATGCCTCTCAGACCACTCTCAGGCAGCTAGACCTTGTCCAAAAAAAGGCCTTAAAAATCATTGGGGTAGAGGAGGACCTTGCCCTATACAGCAGTATATGCCATCAGCAAGCTCAGTTATCGCCCAACAGTTGCAGCAACAACTGTTCTCTACAAGATGCACACTGCCAGCTGTCCAGTGGACCTCAAAGCACTGCTACCCCATGCTCACACCACAGGTCCAATCACCTGGAGGGTACTAGCATGCCACGCCCTGGAAAGCCCCAAGTCAAACACCAAATGCCTTGACAGGAACTTTCTCCACTCTCCTATAACAATATGGAACAGCCTTCCCCCTGCGGTTGTTGTTTGCATATCGATACAGAATTGTTGAAATTAAAATTGGAAAAATTGAAAGTAAAGTAAAAGTACCTCAAGTACAGTACTTGAGTACATGTTAGTTACTTTAGTTACTGGGTGTTACATCAGAATGTTGCGTGCAGTAGGCTACTTAACATCAGAAAGAATGGACATGTTACTAAGAAGATCCTGTATTGATGAGGGAATACCAAGTGTGAGCCAGAAAATAGCAGCCAGGAGAATGAGACTAGCAGGACACTGCCAAAGACATCAAGAACTGCCAGTCAGCAAATTTGTGCTGTGGGCATCGATCACAAGGACGTCCCACACTAAAACACGTAGAGGTAGCTACTCAAGAATGATACCAACAAACTGGGCAGATGTATGGAGAACCGGGATGACTGGAAGCGACGATGGAGGGCTCTGAGAGACCACTGATATTCAGTAAGAAGTTAACCCATTTTGGTGCGGGAACCCCTTTTGGTGTTAGCATTATTATGCTTTAGCTATTGAAAAATAGCAGATCTACAAGCTCATAGCTTGTAGGTCTGCTATTTTTGAAAAATCGAAGAACCACTGACATAGAAACATAGCTTTTTCAGAAAACTGTCAGGATGTAGAAGACATTTTTAGAATCTTATCTCAGGTCAAAATGGGTTAATTGACTGCTATCTTCAAAGTCATACACAAACACAACGGTCTGGCCTAAAAAGGTAACATATTTGCCTACATTCTGTCAACAGTTCATTGACTGCTCTCTTCTATGTCATACCCAGACTGCTCAACTGTGTTCTACATGCTGGTGTGCATGTTTATTATCTCCTCACTGCATTTGTCCCAACTCTAGTTTGATTTATTTGTGGTAAATAGTGTTTTTCAGCTGTGTACCCCACACAGTCTACTTTGACGTGTGTAAACGGATTTAGTCCACAGTACATCTATATCCAAACCGGTTTCAAGTTCAAAGTAATTGTCCATGCAAATACCGGATATAGTAAAACAGTCTGCGTCGAGTATCATGGCTGAATACTGTGTGGGTAACCCGTTTTTCAGCCAGCAGTGTCATCATTACCTGACACCGTCCTGACATGGGGCGAGGCACAACATGAAGCACAAGACAGGTCCCGATGGAGGCAGATCGTCGAAGCCTTATGTCCCACTTGGGACGAAGAGGATTAAGTAAGTAAGTAAAGTGTCATCATTATGATGCTATGGTGTAGTGTAGTCAGTCTACACAGCAAAATCCCTCATGTGTCCATTTACAGGTCCATTTTCATATAATTAACATTTAGGATTTTATTGTGCATCTTTCATTTAATGAAAGGCCTACCACAGTGGCCTTGTGGTTAGAGTGTACACCCTGAGACTGGGGCTGCGTTCGAATTCATTCCCTATACCCCATATAGTGCACTACTTTGGGGTTCCGCCATTTTGTTATAGTGTCCGAATATGTAGTGAGCATTTTTGCACCCTAATGTAGTGGACTGAAGTATCCCACAATGCACCCGGAATTGTAGGGACCATCCGATACACAGCGAAGCAAATCTGCCCCATAATGCATTGCGCAAGCTCGCTCTTGAGCGCACATGCACGCGTTTGCGCGCACGTGCGCTGCTTCTGCATGCATGCGCTTATTGCGCTCCAACTCAGAAGAGGCAGAAGTTGAACCAGCGAAAGAAATCAACACAAATGTACTTTTTAAACTTTCGTTTCCCCTCTCTTTTCTTCCCTGGCGGATCTCAAAGCTACAGATCTCGAGACAAATGATCTGTGCATTTATTTGCAATTGATTTGTTTTATTTATTTATAATAAAACAGTTGCTTGCTGTAGAAGGCCTTATATTTTAATAGTTTTTGGATTAAGGTTGGTGAGGTTGTAAAGCTATGTGCTAAAGTCCAATATATATTTTGTACATGCATGTGAGACACACGGAATTGTGTCTCCGAACATATGTTTTATTCATATTAATTAATTCCTGCCATTAAAAAATATATGTTATCTAACATGATTTCATATAATTGCGCTAAAATTTTATTGACTGCTGTTTCTGTTAACGTCCGTATTGTGAGCAGAGCTTGTAGATTGGCTACTTTTGGTAATTCTTTACCAAAAGTACCCGATCTACAAGCTCACAACACGGACGTCGCGTTGCTTATAGATCGGCTATTTTTACCGTATCCCCCCCCCCCCCCCCCCCCCCCAGGATTAGCGGGGGTTCATAATCATGCTGCTGATATTTTCATATTGTCAAGGTGGTGCACTGTTTTCATATTGCTGGATAATGGATATAATATTAATTTATTGATAATAATCATAGGCTTATGTTATTTTAAAATAATAACCTTTTTATCATCATTTCAGCAGCAGCGTTTTGACTGGTTTTTTGTAGTCAGTTGATTCTTCATATCCAATTGAGTGAAACGGCCGGGATGATTTGTTTATTTTTCATACAGTTCTTTATGAGGCGATCTGAAAAAACCCTATGGGGATTACAATGCAAATAAAAAGTACATGACCCCGCGGACCTATAGCGCCCTCTACCGATATTGACGTCAGAGTCGGTGCTCCCCATACAGGGAGTATTGTCCGAATTAATCACTATTTGAGTCCACTGAGTCTGGGTCCCCGTATGGGGAGTAGGGAGTAGGGAACAACCCTAGCAATTCGAACGCAGCCAGAGAGGTCGGGGTTCGATCCCCGGCCGGGTCATACCAAAGACTCTAAAAATGGGACCCAGTGCCTCCCTGCTTGACACTCAGCATCAAGGGTTGGATTGGGGGTAAGTCCCTGCGACATACTAGCGTCATGTCCAGGGGGTGTACTTGTACATCAAGCTGCCTCACGCTACAGAAACAGGAGATAGGCACAATCCTGCCCTATGGGCCTCATGGCTCGGCAAGGCTACTTACTTACTACCACAGTGAAGCAAGAATAAATCAAAACATTTTTATTCATAATATAAAAAGTAATGTAAGGTACATGTAATGTAATGTAATGTAATGTATATTACAGTGAAATCGAGAAACCAGTGAAATCGAGAAAAATGGAACGGGGGGATGCCCGTTTTTCCAGCGCGAGAGGCAGCGCCCGGGTCGGGGACAGATCTTTTTAAGGCCCAAAAGTTAGTGTATAAAATTCACACTGTCTTAAATAATAAATGCTCTGGTGTTGTTGGCCGATGTAGAGAAACAAAAATGACAAGAATGCCCCAATTTCCATGGCTGGATCATGTTTGGCAGAACTGTGCCTGAAGCCCCAAGCTGCAGAAAGACTTGAGGGTGAAGCGACAGAGCAACATGCGAAACAGGACTGAAATAGTACCGTTAGGATTAGCTATCCAGGTCAGGGTGGTCTTGTTTACATTTGTGTGTGTGTGTGTTTGTGTGCGTGCGTGCGTGCGTGCGTGCGTGCGTGCGTGCGTGCGTGCGTGCGTGCGTGCGTGCGTGCGTTGTTTGAACACTTCTATGAATTATTTTGTTGATTCTTTCCAGTTTTCCCCAGCTGATTAACCAGGTGTTCTATTAGAAAGCATGCACAGAAAGCAACAAGCTGAAGCCATCTCCAGACTGGTAAATATCCTTGTAAGCCCCGCCCCCACAGAATGAGTTCAATTCATAGCAGGTTAAAATGACCTTGTTGAGATAGTATTACTGTGTGTGCCCCTAGCCTAGACCAAAGGGGGGGGGGGGGGGGGTACTATGTTACCACTGCTATGCCGATGACACACAACTGTTTCTATCCTTCCCTCCCTCTGCCACTCAGGTGGAAGAGCGCATCACTGCATGCCTGGCTGACATCTCACAGTGGATGTCCTCCAACCACCTCAAGCTGAACCCAGACAAGACTGAGCTTCTCTTCTTCCCAGCTAAGTCCTGCCCTATGCGGGAGCTAACTATTTCCGTAGACAACGCCCTGGTAACGTCTGTCCCAACAGCCAGGAACCTTGGCGTTGTCCTGGACAGTCAGCTCTTGTTTAAAACTCACATCACAGCTGTCACTCGATCCTGTAGGTTCACACTCTATAACATACGACGAATTAGACCGTTCCTCACCCAGGAATCAGCCCAGCTCCTAATCCAGACAACAGTCTTGTCAAAACTTGACTATTGTAATTCGCTCCTTACTGGCCTACCGGCATGTGCACTTAAGCCTCTCCAAATGATCCAAAATGCCGCAGCTCGTCTGGTCTTCAACCAGCCAAAATTCTCACATGTCTCCCCCCTGCTCCGCTCCCTGCACTGGCTCCCAGTCGCTCCCCGCACAGAATACAAAACTCTGATGCTGGCATTCAAAGCAACCAAAGGTATGGCTCCCCCATATCTTGCAAGCATGATTGAACCCTACAAACCCTCCCGCGCACGCAGATCAGCCAACGCAGGAAAGCTGGAAGTACCCTCACTAAAAACGCCGGGACAACGCTCCACACGTCCCAAACTCTTCTCCCTTCTGGCCCCAAAACTGTGGAATGCACTCCCCGTTGCAATCAGAACTGCAGCATCACTCCCAATCTTCCGCCGTAGTCTGAAGACCCACCTTTTCAGACTCCATCATGGCCCATAGCACTTATCCTACCCCCTTAGATAGCACTTTTTAGACTTAGATAGCATTTGAAACAGACTTATAGCATGTCATGTAGACAGCACAATAATTGCATTGTATATAGTCATAGCACATCATAGTACATATGTATAGCATAGTATAGTATATATGTATAGTTAATATGTATAGTGTCATTATATAGATATGTTCTAGTTACGTTCTTAGCTTACGCATGTTTCTTGATAAATGCATTTTATATATGTGATGTATTCCCATACTTTTGTTCCTGCCTAATGTAAATCGCTCTGGATTAAGAGCGTCTGCTAAATGCCTAAATTGTAAATTGTAAATTGATTACCATCCTACATACTCTGCCTATGTATTTCTTATTTACCCAACAACCCCAATTTACAATTACAATTCAGGCATTTAAATTAGCAGACACTTTTATCCAGAGAGATGTTCATGAATGCACCCGTTCTCACTGGCCACGCACGCTCACTCCACTCGCGCATGTGAAGATTTATTTTCTGCTCCGTGCGGGCACAAACCTATGGGCACAATAAACTATTCTTTTGATGGATTCCCAGCACTACATAAAGCAGATCTTACTCCATATTTTATTTGCGTATACATATCAGTTTCCTGTCTACAGTACACCTTTCCCACCCTACAGCAGGGGTTCTCAACGTTTTTGGCCGGGGACCCCCGGAAATGCTTTGGCAATGTCTCGGGACCCCCGCCCCGCCCCCTGAAAATAAAATTTAAAAATATATCTTTTTTTTCTTTTTTTTCTGAAAATAATTTGGGGACCCCCTAAAATAATTTGGCGACCCCCCGAGGGGTCGCGACCCACGGGTTGAGAACCCCTGCCCTACAGTACCTACCAACCTAGCTACTTTGTCTGCTTTGATTGATTGATTGATTGACTGACTGACTGACTGACTGACTGACTGACTGACTGACTGACTGACTGACTGACTGACTGACTGACTGACTGACTGATTGATTGATTGATTGATTGACTAACAACTGATAACAAAAAGCCATTGCTGTCTTACACACTAACATCCAACTTGCTTAATACATACCTATTTATTTAGTTGAGGAAGAGAAGGATAGTGTGTGTGTGTACCTGGAGCAGGTGGCGAAGGCGGTGGTGAACGGCGTGATGAGTCCCGACAGGAAGCTGTAGGGATTCTGCCTGGTGAAGGCGAAGTATATGAGAGGCAGGACGATGCCTCCGTGGATGACGTGACCCAGGATGGAGGCGAAGATGTACTTCCCCAGGCTGGTGACCAGGAGAACCACGTCCTCCATCTCCACGATCTTACTGCCCACCAGGAACATGATGCCCACAGGAACATACCTGACAGAGGAGGAGGCACGCCCGTTAGGAGCTTAGTAGTAGTTCGTTACAAGGTTAATTAAATAAGGTTAGGAAGCGAAGACCGTACGGTGGACTCCATGTTGCTTCCTGGAAGGAAAGAAACATGCGCAATTGAGACCAAGGAAGCTGAACGCGGAAGTGTTGGCTGCATATAGCCCATTGCGCATGTTTCTTTCCTTCCAGAGAGCAACATGGAGTCCACCATACGGTCTTTGCTTCCTAACCTCATTTGATTAACCTTTGTTCGAGAGAGAATAGACAAAAACAGACATAAAGAAGATGATGTGATCAATAATTATAATAATGTATTTTTTTTGAAAAAAGGACAATAGACAGTCCAATTCCATTTTTATTTGAGTTGAATGTGCTCTTGTGTGAATTTCTTTCCACTGGCGTCACTAAAATGAATTAATGAGTCCCCTTTTCCTATCCTGTTGCTTCCATAAATCAATATTATAACCACCAATTTAGCAGTGTTGCCACCGGACAGAACAAACATTGGATCATGCGTGAGAGAGAAGCCATCCAGCTGTATCCAGGGTGTGCATGTGTGTGTGTGTGTGTGTGTGTGTGTGTGTGTGTGTGTGTGTGCGTGCGTGTGTGCGTGTGTGCATGGCTGTGTGCGTGTGTGCGTGGCTGCGTGCGTGCATATGTCCGTGCGTGCGTGAGAGAAAGAGAGCACATGTGTGTACCATAGACTGTGAAAGAATCACACTTGTGTGAAGTGAGGGGCGCCTCGTAAAGTTTGTTAGATTTGCTCTAAACCAGTGGTTCCCAAACGTTTTTCAGGGGACCCATTTTTCAAGATGGAAAAACCAGGTGACCAAATTCCCAATATTAAACATGCAAGGCATATGCTATACCACTAAGACACCCTGAGGGCGAGAAGCGGGTGCACGCATCCGCCTGGGTGACGGCAGACTGCTGGACGAGCACTGCCGCTTTGGCATGGGGGTCAGATCAACATATGGAATGAATTCTGTACTAGCCATATATGGAACGTGTCTTGAGTGTACAGGTTTTGATGAGGTCAGATCAACATATGGAATGTCAGAACCGGTCAGCTCCATATATGGAGATCTAAGGGTGGCAGCGGGGGCAGTGTCTTGAGTGTACAGGGTTTGATGAGGTCTGGCCATATATAGAGCGTGTCTTGAGTGTACAGGGTTTGATGAGGTCAGATCAACATATGGAATGTCAGAACAGGTCAGCTCCACATATGGAGATCTAAGGGTGGCAGCGAAGACAGACATGCTGCGTTAACGCAAACATTGAATGCCATTGACAATGAATGGCCATCTTTGAGTGTTTGTGTAAACACAAACATTGTGTAAATACAAACTTTGAAGACAAAGGTGAAGACGCAAATTGTGATTGGCCGGAATGAGATGTATAATGATAAGCACCCCTCACTTCACACGGGTGTGATTTTTATGTTTATGATTAAGAGTATATTGTATTGCGACCGGTAGAAGGTGAAAAGTCAACATCTGCTGGGACATTAATAAGAACTGCATGCTGAAAGAGAACCCAGAAGAGAGCTTCAGTTCCAGCGCCGGGACCGGGTTTGCCCCTTCATGTGTACCTGTGCGTGTGCATGGGAGCCACTCACCACATGATCCAGGACACCAGGACCATGGTGGCTTCGTTGAAGGCGTTGAAAAAGCGGATAAGCTCCTCCCCCTCGCCTCCCAGCTTCCTCAGCGCCACGCCAAACACCATGGCGAACATCACCAGACCCAGTATGTTCATACCATCTGGCTCTGTACCCACCGGCACCTGGAGGACACAACATAATACAATAATGATACTAAAATAAAATATTCAGGAACCCCCACAACAACCCCTGGGGCTCCCCGGACCACACTTTGAGATCCACTGGGTTAGAGGAGCCAGACAAGGGCTTTAGTGGATGACATGATGTGAGAGCAGAGAGGACAGGACAGACTGAGTCCCTCATTGTCCTGAGCTGTCCCCGTGTACGCTAGCTTCATCCCTCCCCATGTCCCCAGCTAACTTCCCATGGCAGCCTGTACTGTTAGCCGTGTACATAAGAGTCAGTGCCAAGAATGTATGGCACAAGCTTCTGCCTAATTCTAGGTCAATGGATGGTCCCAGGTGACAGTATCCCCATTTTATAGGGATACTAGGGTCCAATGTAGCAATGGATTCTTGCTCATTGCTCAATTCTGTGTAATGCAGACACACACAGAGACAAATGTGCACACATACCTCTCAATTCAAACAAGCCAAATCAAACAAAATGGGGGTAATGGACAGCTGCCCACAGAGCCTTTCCATGGCAGCCATATTGACATGAAATAGCAAGGTAAACAGTAACACAGGTGGTGTTACCAATCATCCCAATTAAGGTTTTTGAGGGGCGCTAGCCCCTCCGAAGCAGAAAAGTGAGGACGCAAATTGTGATTGCCAGAATCTTCCTTTTCTTCCTTTTTGTAATATTATTATTCTTTTTTAAGACAATAAATAAATAAAGCAGGACATTTACTTGACCATTAAAAACAGGTCTGTGACCCAATGTTTGGGAAAAACTGTTCAAAAAAACACATAACATCCTCATGCCCAGTCCAGCCTCCGCCATGTCTGAGTGCACCGGGACAAAAGCCCAGTGGTAATTTTGGAACGGATGCCCAGTCCTGCACTGGACACGCAGCCAGCTGGGCAGCACCTCACACACACACACACACACACACACACACACACACACACACACACACACACACACACACACACACACACACACACACACACACACACACACACACACACACACACACAGACAGACAGACAGACAGACAGACAGACAGACAGACAGACAGACAGACAGACAGACAGACAGACAGACAGACAGACAGACAGACAGACAGACAGACAGACAGACAGACAGACAGACAGACTCTTTACTTTCATACTGTACAACTTGATAATTATTTTCTTCTTGATTAAATGAAGGATTAGGCCTACTTGTTCTTTTTACTTCAGCATTAACACATTATTGTCTCCACCAGGCCGAAGGCATGGGGAGAGAGTATGTTTTGCACTCCGTCCGTCCGTCCGTCCGTCCGTCCGTGTGTGTGTCCGTCCGTCCGTCCTTCCGTTTGTGAACAGCTAATCTCCGGCACCGTTAACCCGGTCGATGCCAAATTTTGCACACACACTCCCTGGATGCCAACGATGAACCTCTGCCCCAAAATTTCCAGAACGGCCTGTTATAGCGCCACCAGGAGGCCGCTTTGTGCAAAACAAGTTTTTGGACAGTACACCTACAGATTTTGTCCAAACATCACGCAAATTGGTACACAGTCTCTCTAGAGCCATTGAACGAAACTGGTCTTTCAGATTTCTCAGACTCTATCCTGATTGGCTAAGATTGGCTTCCAAAGTTCGCAGGAGTGCTCAGTTTCAAACAAAATGCTGCAAATCATGAACACATCGTGTGATTTCCGTGAAATTGTGCACGCACATTCCCACTAGGCCGAGGAGGAAATGCCACATGAACATTTTCAACCCAGCCTCATGGTGGCGCTATAACTGGCCAAAAAGTGTTTTTTACCTCTAACTGCACGGATCTGTGGATAACTTTGTATGCCAACTCCCTAGAGGCCAAAGAAAAACCTTTACCTGGAATTTTTCACATCTGCTCTTTATAGCGCCACCAGGAGGCCGACATATGTAAAACACATTTTCTAATATTACTCCTTCAGATTTTATCCAAATTTCACGCAAATCGGTACACATGCTCTTCATAGTCATGTGATCAAGTCGGGTTTGTTTGATTTCTCATAATCCACCCTCATTGGCTACGATTGGCTTCTAAACTTTTCAGGAGTAGCCCGCTTTGTACAAATCGCCACAACTACTCAACGCAGCGTCCGATTGTGGTGAAACTGTGCATGCATATTCCCACTAGGCTTTGGAAGAAATGCCACTTGACAGTTTTCAAATCAGCCTCATGGTGGCGCTACAACAGGCCAAGCCGCGTCACACACACACACGTTTATATTGCTCCCAAACATTTTGCCAAACATCACACACACACTCCTATCCTCCTGGTGGAGACCTGTGCCAAGAAGGGCACTTTTTCTAGTTGATTATGGACTCCAACAAATGTTACTCTATCCTATGTTCATATACAACCCAGTTCACTCTCCAAGCAGACCTTACAAACCCTCATACGGCACTGGTCATGCAATGCCATCCTATAGAGCGTCGCAGTCCCGCCCCCTTTCATGACGACGAGTGGCCCGGAAGATAATTGCCCATTCATTTTTCCCATAGACGTTCATGGAGATTACTTTTTTGTTTTTGCTGCATTCCTGAGCCAGTAATACACAAAAACAAAATTAAAACGTTGTTTTTGAACCTGAATCATCAGTAGGTTCATGTGATTACATTGTGAGAGTGAGAGTGAGAGTTAATTATTCTTTTATACAGTTTAATTATGGTGGTTTAATTATGTAGTCCTAAACTATTTTTGTTAAGTATTCCTTAAATCAATGATCTACCTATAAGCTCTCACTGATGTCCTCATCCATTACCACCGCCCACAACGTGCTTATTCAGTGAATTAGTACCCATGAGTGACTGTACACACTGCTGCTCTCCTCTGTCTATTTACAAATTTTTCACACCATGTCCTTAATAACGTTGTTCTAATGCTCTACCAAGCAGACAACAAGGTAGGGAACGGACCGCAGGACAAACACAAGCTGTCCAAGGGGCCATGCTGTTAGTAACTGTCCCTTTCCACAATTGCATAATGTATTATGTATTCATTTTTGAGGGACGCTAGCCCCTCCTATATCCAGCTTTTGGTGTCTTTCCACAAACTTTGTCCTACACAAACATTAAATTCCCATTGACAATAAATGGAGAATTTTACGTCATAGTGTCTGAGCAAATAGACATAGGGCTCTATTTTCGTCCAGGCTTTCTAAAGCTACTATTTGGGGATTTACTGTAGCATTAAACTAAAGTGGCTATTTTGGTCACCTGTCTAAATCCCTAAAACACCTCCGCTACCCGTTACATTATGCATAGGTGTGGTTTGGGCGTTGCAATAACGAAACCAATCACTGTGCCACATTGAGATCCCTTATCGTAATGTGTGTGACCAAAAAAGCCATTTAGCGTGCCAACACGCCCATGACCACACCTCTACCGGTGTCAGCATAATGGATAGCAGATGACGCTGGACCAAAATACCATTTAGGGACAGAGCAAGCTCCTATACTCCTAATTTTCGGGCAGCGGCTGATTTTCGGGCAGCGTCGCAGATAACGGCAGTGATGAAAATAGAGCCCATATAGTGTCTATTTTACATCATGATGATGTACGATAATAAGAGCGCCCCCTTCACACAGGTGTGATTATATTATTATATTATATGTAATAATAGTGAAGAAGTCATGCAATTCACATATTAACTGTACACATTCTTCATAACACCACATTTGACCTATTTTATTCAGACAGATTGCACTGTACATCAGTCAGTGTCTACATCATTGGCCAATATTGCCAAGAAATGCCACAATCTACACCCAAAACATGTTTGGGAAAAAGATTGTCCAGGGACCAAAACATGTCCAAACCCATCTATATATATTTTTTTATAATACCTATAATACTGTAAATACATATTTTCATGTTGCTCCTATGGTGTGAACCGTCTAGAAGAGTGTGTTCAACCGTAGCTAATCTTGCGACCCAGTTGATCGATCAACGGCGGACGTCTTGTGCATGCTTTACTTGCATTTACATGCAAGTAAATCCCAGAATATTTTTCACATATTGTGAATTGTCTTTGCTGATCCATCTACCGACCATCAGTCTTGTCCAAATATGGAGTTCCACAGTTGATTCCATTAACATGACGTCATCATCATGACGTCAGAGATCTACAGAGAAGCTACATTGTAAGTGAGACAGGGTCTAATAACAGTTAGACCCCATCTTGTGTAGTGATTATGTATCTGTCTCTTGCATGTACACACTACTTAAGTAATGTACAGTGGGTCATGTTGCATGCAGGCACATGACTCTAGTTTGACTTAGCCTCATGTGATAATGTAACAGCTCTTGGACACACACACATGTCACACACATACCCTGTGTGTGTGTGTGTGTGTATGTGTGTATGTGTGCGTGCGTGCGTGCGTGCGTGCGTGCGTGCGTGCGTGCGTGCGTGCGTGCGTGCGTGCGTGCGTGCGTATGTGCGTGTGCATGTGTGCGTGCATGCGTGCTTGTGTGTGTGCACGTGCTTGCTTGCTTGCGTATGTATGTGCGTAAGAGTGTGCTTGTGTACAGTATGTGACTGTGTGTGAGTGATGTCACAATAACAAGTTTGATGTACAGTATGCTGTGGGCAGGTTCTGTTCCATACCTTTTGGTAAAGCATGGTTCCATTGGTATCGTTTCCCACGGCAACCATCTTGTAGTCTGTGGCGTACTGTATCATGAAAGAGAAAGAAAAAGATGTAGTTAATTCACTCTGCAAACATCCACCATTTGAGCACAAATCAACACCACATTTACTTTCTTTTGAAAGAAAGAAATGACTGGAACAATGGGCACATATGTAGGCTATACAGTAAAGAAAAAAGAAAAAAAGGAAAAATAAAAAGAAACTAATAACAATATTTAAATTAAAGGAATTATGCTTGGTACTCTGTGTGTCTGTCTTTCTACGGTGAATCGAGTGCCCAAGACATAGTTAGACAGACAGAGACCTCCTGCTGTGCCTCTATGCCAACCTGTTGAATGGGAAATTACGGGGAGGGAAGTTCAGTATTTGGGCATGCAAGTAAACACACAGTTATGTAATTATGGAAATGACAACACACTCGCATGAACAGATAACAGTGTGGATCGCCGTTATCATCCACTTTTCCAGTTACACTCACAAAACATAATTTCTGTTCCATCTTTCTCACTCCTTATGAAGACACAGATCATAGTCACATGACAAACAGCATACAGGGCCTTTTTAATGTCCCTGAAACAGCTGCATGTCATCATATATAAATCTCCCCTCTTTTTACCAGTCTTGGTCTCATCCAATGCTGGAATCCTGCTAGCGGAGGCTACCAATGTATAGAATTGAGGGGAGGCAGTGAACTTTTTGGCCTCCGTGAACTTTAGTACTCGATTACTCCACTCTGGGTACTTAGTATGTGAGCATTCATGTGTTTCTATGCCTCCATGTGTATATCCCAATACGTGCGTGCGTGCGTGCGTGCGTGCGTGCGTGCGTGCATGTTCGTTCACTCATGGGCAATGGGCATAACCACGTACGTCCCTCTACCCAAATATTGAACTCCCCCCACCCCCTCCGCACGCACACGCGCACACTTCGCGCGCGCACACACACACACACACACACACACACACACACACACACACACACACACACACACACACACACACACACACACACACACACACACACACACACACACACACACACACACACACACACACACACACACACACACACACACACACACACACACACACACACACACACACACACACACCGCCTAATTCAGCCTCAACAGACACTTGTGTAATTCTGAGAACCAGCGTCCGAGGTTCCACCAAGCAGCCAGGCTTGTTGCTAGGCTGGCTGGAATGGAACGGGTTCCCTGGTAACAATTGGTGGTGGGGGAAACAGAGGGAGGCATTTGGACAGGCGGGTGAGTGGCAGAGGGCAGCAGTCTTTGTTTGGAGACGCTCTTCATTAAGAGATATTGCGAGGCACTTGCAGCTACAGCTAGAATTTATAACAACTGTGAATGAAGTTGTGGAGGTGCAGGTGTATAGCCTAATACAGTGGGTGGAGTCTAATGGTGGGAGCTCAGAATGGAGCTGCATTGAGTATAAAACACTTTTGTTCCCAAGAGAACTTTGTTCATTTCAGCAAGACCTGCCTGCCAAAGCTGAAAAACACTGACTTTGTTTAGAGTTTGCTGACAGCTTTAGTATGCTGGGTTTTGGTAGCACAAATGCTCATGAACTACTACAGGGGTTCCCAAACCTTTCCATGCCAAAGACCCAGAAATAGCCATACCCTCTAGCTCCATATAGAACCTCTCCCTGCTATAGCTCCGAGATGAGGTTCCACTCTCCCAGGTAACGGCATATAGGGAGACAGTGCGAATATTTCCCACGATGGACTATTCTTACATTTTTCCGCACATCGTATCCAAAAAGTAAAGGTCTCACATTTTTATTTTCTAGCGGGCAAGAACATCAAACCGACAGGTTGAAACAAGCGTTTAAATAACTTTTTTAGTCAGCCTGTGCCATGTTTTCCCAATGCCATCTTACAAAAGCAGTACTGCAATGTGCATGCGGACGGGGTCAAGGTTAGCCTAGGTAGGTACTGTTTATTTGGTTAAGATTAGGGTTATGGTTAAGAACCATTTAATGTAATTTAATTTCCGGTAGAGCCGAACCGATATATTGTTTGCCGGCCTGTGTGCCTGAATCAATATTATATTGGACTATCACACATATAACCACAAAATCCAATATTGCTTGGGCTCTAATTTCTGTTTTAGACAAACTCACAGCTTGGCATGAGACCAGGTTGGATGGAGTGGAGTAAACTGGTGTAACTTACAGAACGGAAAGCAGCAGCCACCAAGTTAGCTGGGAACAAATTCCTGAAACACAAGAAGGGAAGAGAAAAAAACAAGGGGAAAAACACAGAGAAAGGTTATACAAATGTGACATTCAATAACAATTGCAACTTTTGACTATATCTCAGACCCTAAGGCAGCTGATAGTGATAAGCACTGAGAAATCCTCTAGTAATGTCTAATCCATTCAAATCCCTGAGCAAACCTCCAAGATTCCCAAGGCCTACTCAGTACACAGTGTGCTGACCAACCCTGATAAATCGACTACTGCAATAGCTAGCCATCAAACTTCTCTGTGCACTTTGGATTTATTCCCAGGATCCTCCACTTGGATCTTTGGCACCCTCAAACTCTGATAGAATGAGATTTGAGCAGCTGGGATTTAACATTGAGCGCCCGTTTGCACTTCCTTGAATCGAAAAAATGAGGAAGTAGAGGGTTCTTTCGGGTGCTTTAAAACGCCACCGAGCAACTTCTACTGAAATGAATAGCGGGGTGGGTGGGGGGGCTATCGTTCTGGTTCAGTCTCTATCCTTTTAATACTCTATGATTAGGATGCATACAGTAGGATACAACAAATGTACCTCAATCTGGCAAAGTTTGGGGAAACATTATGGTTGTTTTTTCAACACACTGTATAATGATTACCCCATTTTGTAGTGGTGTTTTGTGATTCTGATAATTAGTAGGCCTATAGAGCGTCGCAGTCCCTCCCCCTACCATGGACCAGGAAATGAATCCCAATACATTTTTCCCATAGACATTTCATAAAGTATTTATTTAAAGACGGTTACGCCACGGACAAAGCCAACTCGAGTCGTGACAACTCATGACAACACAAACAATATTTTGGACCAAACAAATAATTACAAAGAAGAAAAACAACAAAAAAGTGTTGTAACCTGCCGTTTTTTTCTTCTTTCTGATTATTTTTTCGGCCCCAAAAATCCATGGTAGGGGGCGGGACTGCGACGCTCTATACCCGGCCTATATAACGACTGATGGTCACAAAAACCGTATATACCATATGCAAGAAAAAGGGGTTTAAAATGCAAGATATTTATCTGGCACATTGTGCCTCAGCAATGACATAATTAACGGTAATCTGGGTTGTGTCTGAAAAGTGCATATAAGTGCACACACACACACACACACACACACACACACACACACACACACACACACACACACACACACACACACACACACACACACACACACACACACACACACACACACACACACACACACACACACACACACACACACACACACACACACACACACACACACACAAGAGAGCTAGCTCCCTTGGAGGAGCAAGTTATGGCCGGGTCTTTTTTAGGGTCATTACACTATATATATTGCCCCTGATAGAGCCCCTGATTTGTTGCATAAATCAGTACTGTGCTATTGAACATCTTTTACGTCTGTGTGTTAATTAAAAAATATTAAACCAATGAAAAGTAGTAAAAAGTGCTTCAGACAAAACCGCAACTAACTCCACCACCTCTTCCCATCTCATTCAAGTAATTGACAATTATATAAAGTCCCAACACCAACTTTGATGAGGCAGTATTGCTTTGTTTCCAAAAAAATGTATATTTTTCAGGAAATTAAAAATGAACATTTTGGAGTTGTTGGAGGTGGTTTCTTCCCGACAGCATAAATATTATACTAATCATCATTGTAGAATCAGTCCCTCGTGCACTGACTCCTGTCTATGACTCCTATCACATGACAGGGGATCAGGAGGATTAATCTACTGGGAAACTAGAATTGTGAGCCAAGCCAATGTGTTTTTTCCCACACAGCCTGTGGGTACTAGAGCTGCATGGAATTTTAGCCCAACATATTGCAATGGACCTTGAGTATTTATCAAGATTTAACAAATACCACTAGACTTGCTGTGTCATTACACGACCATATAGCGGTCTGGCATTTTTAGCCCATTGACTATGAGTCATGAACTGTATACTTGACATTAATGACGGCAATTTCCCAAAGCATATCGTAGTTTGGGATTTTGAGAAAGCCACTATATTCCATTAATTTCAGTACGGTCGATATGAAAATCTACTTGCAGACCTGCAACTTGTTGGTGATGCAGTAGGTCCTCCTCCCTTCCTTTGTGTTAAAGTTACAATGCCATTGCATTTTAAGCATGGATTGATTTGAAGAGACTAGCTGAGAATAGTCCCTGAAGAACATATTATAATATGTTTGGTTTGTAATGAATGGAGGGAAATGTAAACATGTTATGTACAGTACACAAACTCCCAATCTGGTGTGGGTCCTTTAATTAATGTTAGTATAAAGCAGGAAATAATGATTTTGTACTGAATACATATCTTAAGTTCTTATTTACACTATCAAGTTAATGGTGATCCAAACATGATTTTTGTTGTGTAAAATATATATTCTGACAGTAATCATATACATTACATATAGAGTGGCTGTTCAATAACAGAGGTCTCCCTGTCTCTCCAGTTTTTTAGTAAACAGAACATTACATTTAAATTTGGGATAGCAATTTCATCCAATCAGGAAAGAGAACTCACAGGATACAAAATAAATTGGATTTGATGAGAACACACCTGAAAACTTATTTTCTTTTTTTATTATAGAGCTGGAGAGACAGGGAGACCCCTGTTACTGAACAAACCTATATCAATGATTACAGTCAGAATATATAGACCAAACAAATATCACTTACAGCTAATTGAACACTGACATTTTATTTCTTTTCATTGCATTAAAAATACAACACAACTTTGTTGTGTTCTTCGTTGTGTTTCAATACACCTTGTTGTGTATTGGGGCTAGGTGAGAACCATGTGTCTATTTCTCCACCAGTCTCTCTCCTCAGAAGAGAATTTCTCTTTCCACCCTGATTACATCATCATAAGTTGGGTCTTAGCCATAGCCATTATCATCTAACAAGTCAATTAAAGTAAATGTAAAAATCGTTTTTTATTAGCTTTTAATTTGTATCATTACGTCTCGAAAATTCAGTGAGATAAATTATTGATTATAGTAGACCATCCATATCCCACTCTGCACATTTGAAATTCTTCAACTGCAGCTGTGTCTAATAGCTGATAGGTCACAGTTGCTAGTTATTGATCTTCATTGTGGACAATGAGTATGTTGTGCCCTCCATAAGATCTGGCCTGCAATACTATTCTGTCTCTTTGAATAGCTGCAGATTTCTTTGGAACTGTCAGGCTGTTCTAAGTGTTTGCCTTTAGCCAGTATTACAATAACATACCACCAATATTGGCAATATGTTGGATTTAATGACATTGTATGAGGGAAAGGGGGAACTGTAGAAAACAACACTGCAGTATTACAGCATGGTTGTGTATACTAGTGCTGGCCAGCCAGTAATGCAGGGAGAAAGGAGAGAGCAGGGGGAGGGTTGGGGTTAAGAGAGTGTCCATGTCTAATTGTAGACGTTGATATACACTGCCCCATCCATTAGAGAGCTCTCCCCTTTAAATGCACATCACAGACACAGTCAATGCCACTCTGCTATACTGGGCATGCGCTGAGGCATCCATGTGCGTACCGCTAACCTATATTCTTATTGCCCGAGGAGGCGCGAGGAGAGAAGCATGTGTGTGTGATAATGTGCCATGCTCTATCAATTCAATTGAATACGGCTTCTACAATTGTAAGATTTGAGAGTAGTTTTCAATTGTGAACATTAAGTACTATTGTATATCAAACACACCGTGTCAGGTCAGGACCGTGACCGTCCGTCAGGTCTATTTAAACGAGTAGCCAGCAAGCCAGGCCTATCTCGTAAAACCTACAGACCCTGTCTGTGTGTGCCACGCCACCTTGCCCTGGTATGGTGTTCATTCATGGAATAGCTGTAGGCTACTGATAGGCTACTGTTACTCTAGCGGCTATCCTATTCACGTCATGTGCTTAAGTTGCTTTTAATGAAAAAAGAAAGAAAGACAGAGATATTGGGCTATTCATCAATTAGGGACATTACCTCGCCAGGTCTAAAAACGAGTCAGCTGTCTCTTTGTTTGTGCTGAGCTTCTCCAGGTGCAAGTTGTTGCTGTTCAGGCCACCTGCACCCACACCGGGCTTAATGATGAACGCCAGCGCCACGCCAATGCTCGCGGCGATGAGGGTGGTCACCAAGAAGTAGGCGACGGCGATGCCCCCCAGTTTCCCCAGGGAGCGGGTGTCCAGGCTGGCAGCGCCAGAGACCAGGCTGCACACCACCAGGGGCAAGATGATCATCTTGAGCATCCTCAGCAGCATCTCGCCGGGGAAGGCGAAGTAAGTCATCTGCGCCTTGGTGAGATTCATGTTCCGGACCATCATGCCCAGTCCGACGCCCACCAGGACCCCCGACACCGTCAGGATGACCATTAGGTTCCGTTTCAGGAACGCTATTAACTTGGCGTTAAAGCTTTTCTTCTCTTCTCCCTTCTCCGACAAGATTCGGTCAGTGGACGTGGAGTTTGGCATGGCGTGCCCGTTAATGTCGATTTTGTTCTCCATCTTTCCCGTGCAAAATGTTCCCACTGTCTGTGTGAGAAGAACCGTGCAGGGCTTTGTGTCACGGGCTGCAGCAGCGTGGGTGTGCGGACTGCACTGGAGGAACGGCCGGCGGTTCACCACTGCTGCTGTCAAAAGCAACGTGCGTCTTTACCAATAGAGAAAGAGCGGCACGACATTAAAGGAAGAATCTGGATCCCATTCACGGAAGAGACGATCGCTATATGATTGGCTAGTTGGTTGTCAGGGATCAGTAGCACCAGAGCCTGTCTATATCGAAGGCTCTGAGTACACTAGCTGCTACTACATAGTATGGAGAAATAATTTAACACGCACGCACACGCACACACACACACACACACACACACACACACACACACACACACACACACACACACACACACACACACACACACACACACACCTGTCATATCGGTGGGGTTTTTTTCTTCTTCCTTTTCTTTATGTCAATAGGCATATTGGCTAGCCTTATAGTAGTCGACATATTGGATAATGATATTCCACACAGTCAAAACAATAGCTAGTATATACATTTAGTGGCGCCAGAAGTTCCCTGACAACCAACTAAACCAATCACAGCAACAGCCTTTCTAGGCTATGGGACTGATACAAATATCCATTACCCATTATTCGACAGGGCATGCGCACATTCTTTGACAAATATATGAAGAGCAAATGATGCAACAGTGGGAGAAATTGCTAGGGTCTCTAGACTCATCAGTATCCCCCGATGGAGAGGGGCGGGGGACCGGGTAGGGCAGACCAGGACAATGCAGGCTCTTAGTTAAAATACATTGCTTTAATCCATGTAGACTATTCCTTCACTTAGGACAAGCCCTAATGTTGGGCCTAGTGCTCAGATTTAGACATCCCAAAATATAACACCTAAACAATATGCTCATTAGATTGTTACTTATTTCATGAACTGATATGGCAGTTATTATAATAACCATCTCGTCAGATTCATAACCACCGCGAGCCGGTTGCGGCCAGACACCATACAAATACTTTGTTCCTAAAATAACCACAACAGCTGCCTAAAAGTGGAGAAGCCCTGGGCTTACCTCGCTGTCTGTGCTATTCCTAATCCATTCAACACTGTCTGTCACTGACTAGCCTTTTAAGGTCTCATATTAAGGACTTACAGTTACCGCCAGGTCAGTGTAATTAATTATCTCGTGGGACAGAAAACGAGCAAAAGCTGAATTCAGCACACTTTTCTACTTTTTTTCAGCCACCTTAAAGTCAGGTGTCAGCACCATGGCCAGCGCTCCGTCTCACAGAGGGCGCTATAATCTCTCTTTTTAACAACAGGTTAGATAACAATAAATAATGTCTACTACATGAAAAGAAAAATGCTGCTATTAAAGACCTACAACTGCAAGAAAGAGAAAGGTCTTTATCCAAGACATGACAGGACATGAGAAGGCAAATAAATAGGCTACACACACCTGCAACTGCCTGGGTATCTGATATGTTCAACATCTGATTGTCGTACCAGCTATGCTATCATCTGTAGAAGACAAAGAGAAAAACAAATAGCCTACATTTAAGACAGGACAAAATGGAGTGTATGACAGCAGGATACGATATATATCACACCCGCTAGATTTTTAAGATTTAACATATTTGTCCATCATGTGTTAATCATTATGGCTTAAGTTGCACTCCTTACAAAACGCCTCTAGATGGCGATTTTGTGAAGCTATTCGACTTGTGTGTGTGTGTGTTGTAGGCCTACCCTCTCAAAATATATTTCGCCTCGGCATGCTCGTTTTGTTGTCACTCACGAGTCACGACGAGCGAGAAAGATAAATGCACATTGTTAGCCTACGTGGAATGAATGCATTAGGCTAAAAACATGATTGAAGTAGATATAGTATTATAACATAGGTTGCAATGACGGCAAAAGTGGATTTGGTTACCACGTTTATAGTCTACTTTGGAGAAGAGTAGAATAACTTGCTTCAACAGGAGAGATCAGTCACTACCCAGCCCCACAGAGCCCCTTCCACTCACAACTGCATGTCCCGAGAGCTGGAAATAACCGCCGGCAGTGGAGTATGAGTCATTGTTTAACGGTGGCAAATGTTGGCTCAGAAGACAGAGGGTGGGAGGGGGGGGACTTGCTGATTTCCACCCCCATTAACGATCCATTCAAGTAGTGGGGGGGGGAGTGTTTTGTACACAGACAAATCCTCAGTAGAAGCTGTGTGGGAGCCTATTTAATATCAGTCCAATTTGTAGTTTAAAAGGGTCTACTCTGATTTGTTTTACAAACTAGAGAAGCTACTGAAAGTACGAGATCAACAGAGGCTAAAGTTGATTATACTAATTCTAAAAGCGTTTTTCAGCTCAAAAACCCAGAATGTATGCAAGTATCACAAAGTCAACAAACAATTTACATTCATTTTAATTAGTTTATTGTAAATTATATATATATATATATATATATATATATATATATATATACATATATATATACATATATATATGCACACATACACACAGTATATATAAATATACAGTATACATACTGTATATATACATATATTTATAAAACTACAAAAGTAAGACTGTTTCAAATTCAGACACCCGTCCATATATATATATATATATATATATATATATATATATATATGTATATATATAATCTACAGTCCACACTTGGATCCCAATACAGTAATCAGCTGATAGGGTCCTTTTCTCTTCTCTCAATCAGACGAGTGTGTGTTTGTGTTAAAATTGCATAGAAAAAGGCACAGCACTAAGGTCTGTGAAAAATACAGCCTTCATATTTGGACTGAGGGGGGAGTGGCCACAGCTGCAGACTTTAATGTGGTGCAGCAGTGTCCCATTATACACCATGGACGACCAAGCTGACACCAACAGTGGAGACAGGTGAGACAATTCCTCCCATAGTTATAGCCAACTGCGTCTCTGACACAATAATTCCTGTATTCAGCAAGAATCACTGACTGTGGTGAACAAAAAGGAATCAAGTGAAATGTTAATGAATCAGTAGCCTAGATAATGCAACTACTGGTGAAGTTATCAAATGTATGCAGGTTGTTATAGCTTTGTTTTTGTTTTGTCAAACACTAAACCACACAATTTCACTAATTAGTCCCCTAACCCATTGTGTGGTTGAAATGTATTGATTAGCAAAATCATCTGTAGTATTGGGTGGGAGTGAAAACTGGATGCACTTAGTCCTCCATGATACATAATAGGACATCAAGGTTATAGTGGTTAGTTAAACCAACCACACGTTTACCACTTTTTGTTAGGTAGCTGGACCCATACGCTCAGCAACCTTGTTGAAGACAGCGATAAAAACAGAATTGGTAACAAACACTGATCAAAAAGTCTCAGGAGTCACTATCGTCATTCATACTATGTACATTACTTTTGGCATTGACAGAGTCTATGACAGCCTTTGGGAGTTTTGACATCTGAAGTTGGGGACAGGTTTCTTTTTTTGTGAGTATTGCTGCACAAACCGCCATTCCCTTGCGCATAGAAAGAAATGCTGAAATCACAAACAAACAAACTAAATAAGAGGTGGACGTGTGTCGACTGTGCACAGGTATGGTTGTCACATCCAAAAATTCCGAAAACAAACAAACAAACAAACCAAGATAAAAGGGCTACTTATAAAAAAAGATGGCTTCCACCCACAATTCCATTCTCCTCATACATTACTATCAGGAGTACATTCCTACCACACATTCTGTACACACATTTACAATCCAAAAACACGTCAAAAATAAATATATTTACACAGGAGAGGGGGCAAAATCAGAGAATAAATAACTTCATTGATAAAACAATCACTCCAAAATTCAAACACTGAAATACAGAAACAGAAAACACAATATCATCTGTGAATCATTTTAGTTGGTACTGTTGTCCTTGTGGCTCGCACTCTGACTAGAATTCAGTTGAACGTGTATTAGTGATGCTCATGAATCTCATTAACATACTGTGGTCAAACGCAGGCTTTAGTTTGGAAATGTAAAGTATCTGCATGAAGGTACATATCTTGGAAGTTATTTTTGACATTCCTAAGGCTATTCTTCCATTGGAAAGTGAGCTATACAATGTAATGCAAGTCAAACTGAATTCCAGACAATAAACTCTGTCTCAGTAACTAGTTGGTGAGACAGCTCCTAATTAGTGACAATTAATTAGTGACAGTATTTAGTAGCTGAGTCATACCAACTCGGGTATGTGCTAGAAAAATCATAGTAATTCTGACATTATTTTACCCAGTAACAATGATGTGAACAAAGATTTTATATGTTGCAAATGTAATCTCTGTGACATCCTAAGTACTTTTAGCAGTTGTTTTTCATCGTTATTAGTAGTTTTGTGGTTTATAGTGGAGTAATTACTATTATTCCATTGTAAACCATGCGCAGGTTGCAGCCAAATCCCATTGCTTTAAAGCCTGATATTGGCTATGGAGTCCAGTACAATAAGTAATTGCATATTCTAACGCAATATTCCTATTTCAGCTGTTAAAAACAAAGCACACATTATGTGACCGATTGTGTGCATTGAGTTTGTTATGGTATAAAGACTAGTATGATTCATTTTCGTATGGAGTGAGAAGATGCAAATCCTGGAGCCTCAAATATAATAATTATTTGATTCTACACAAAATGTGTGTACGTACGAACATTTCATAAATGAGGCACCAGGAGTTATAGGGCTTGTGTCCACCAAAGGGCGTTTTCTTTTAGCGAAGGCATGAACATTTCAGCCATCTATGGCTCATACTGTAGCCTTGTGGGACACCAACAAACTTGACCCAAAGGTTGGTTAATCAGGCACTGTACACTATCAATAATATTTACATCCTAGGCATTAAGCGTATAGTTATCTTGAGCAACATACGAGTGAGCAGGAAGGAGTTCAGTGTCTTCCTACAGTACCTTTTGACAGAAAAGATGTACTAACTGCTGTGGGAATTGAACCGACAACCTTCTAGTCTACCCTGCCACCTTTCAGGAAGCATCAGCTGTGTCTCTTGTAAATGAGAAAATTATGTCTGAATGTAGTAATAAAATAAAAAATAAAAAGCCCTCAAGTGGACACAAAACATTGGGTTGATAAATCAGAATTTCCCATGCAAATAAAAATCCATCGTGTGTGTGGTATGGGAGTAATACAAGCGTAAAAGTGCCGTATCAGGACACTCATTTTGGAATTTGCAGTTAGCGATAACATTGTGGTGGTTTCAGTGCTAGTTAGCATGCATAGTGGCATTTTAGTGCACTTGCTGTGCAGGGGACTAGTGTGTTGAAATTTGAAATGCTGGGGCATTTTGCATTGGACAGGAGGTGCTGAAGTCCCTGGGTTGGGATTCCTACTATAATCCATATGTGAACTGTTCACTTGACAAATGTACTGTCTCATAACACCTTGGTTTCAGGTCAAAACTAACACTATAGGGTGTACACTACAGTATTGAGTAGAGCCCTAAGATTTGGAGAGTACGTATATGGGTATTTGTTCAGATTGTGAGAAAATGCACAATGCGAATATGGGTTGTGTGTAATGCTATACATCAACTGTAAATTCATCTGTCAGACCACTTGGTTGCTAAAACAAAAATATAATTTAATCTATCCAAACAAAAGAAACAGGGGGAGGGGGGCACTAACGACCTTGACAGTTGAAATTAATTTCAAGTCACATGGACCCAAAACTTTTAAAAAACAATAAAAACAATATTTTCAGGACCAACTTGTTTGGGGGCTACGTCTCTCATTCAGCTGACTTTGCAGTTCCTGTTTATAACAAGTCTAGGAGGCAGTAGCCTATTTGGAGCATCCACTTCCAACACCTCTTCCAATGTAAACAAGTCAAGCTTTCCCCTGTACGCAACTCATTTAAATTCAGCTGTCACTGAAGCAAACCATACCTGCTACTAACTAAATCATGAAGTGAGGGATTTAAAAATAACAACACTGCAATTAACAGAGTTCTATAGCCACCAACAACTAGGTCGTAAAGGGTTCACTTCACAAAGCTATGTTCTTGGTAGCCATTATAATTGACGCTTAATTATATAGCCAAGCTAATGTGTAGCACACTAGTAAAAAACTAAAACACATTGATATCCTTGCACAAAGGGCATAGGCTTGCTTTACAAATTCAAAAAACAACCTGGTATATGATAGGGATTAAATAACAATCAGTTATCATTATTTGATCATGTAAAATTACCTTACTTAATAATAACAATCATCTTAATACAATAAATTACAAAAGGAAAACAAGGAAAACAAGTAAGGAGTGACCTCTCCTAGCTGTCAAAGTGAGAAAGACAACATTGAAACACAGACTGTAAAAGATGGGAATTGAATAAGTGGTCGTTTTGAAAGGCACTCATCTGCAGAAAGCCACGGATCCGTTGTGTGTGTGTGTGTGTGTGTGTGTGTGTGTGTGTGTGTGTGTGTGTGTGTGTGTGTGTGTGTGTGTGTGTGTGTGTGTGTGTGTGTGTGTGTGTGTGCGTGTGTGTGTGTGTGTGCGCGCGCACATGCACATATCTATGTGTCTTCCCAGTTGCTTCATTTCCTTTTGCTTTTTGGAGGGGGAAAGGCGAGCACAGTGCATGCACAGTGTTGGAATTGGAGTAGTAGTAGTTGATGTAGTAGTAATAGTAGTAATAGTAGTAGTACTGAGTGACATCACCGTTGATGTTTACAATTTACCGGCATTGTAAGTGTATAAACCAGCAACGAAAAGAAACATTAAAACAATAATATACTGTATAAATCAATCAACCCCATATTCTATTCCAGTCAGATCTCCTCTGGGAAAAAACAACAAAGTCATTAGTCTATGTCTTTGAGGTGTTGTGAGTCATGTCGACAAGTCACGAGCCCACCAGCACCTCCATAATGTGGTCCAGTTCCGTCAGGTCGATCTTAAAAGGCTGATTGGCTGAGACCTGTTGGGTGGGGCCACCGTACGGACACGCCAGCGACTTGAGCAGATCGTCTGCCGTAACCACAGGCGACAGCTTGGACAGTCCGCCCCCAGGTCCCGCGCCAACCGCTACCCCTGCCGCCGTCGCGGTGACCACCCCCAGCGTTCCTCCTGCGGCGGCAGCGGCGGCGGCTGCGCCGGAGGTCGTGCAGGGGTCGAAGTCGTACATGGACGTGTCGATGTCGGCGAACAGAATGTCGTCCAGCGCCAGGTCAGAGAGGAACCCTGCCGACGGAGAGGAGGATGGGGGAGAGGAGGGAAGTGAGGGCGAGGTAATGTCCGCCAGGCCGCTGCTGGGCACAGGGGCATGCATGGGCACGTGCGCGGCCAGGATGTCCATCGGTCTGACCTCTGTCGACACGACGCCGTGGACCTCCGGTCTTGGGCTTCCTATAGTTCTGGTACTGCTGTCTCTGGGGTGACCAGCAGCGGTGGTCAAGGGTGGGAGGGGGACAAGGGGAGCGGTCTGTGCGAGCGGTGGGGGACTGGGGGAGGTAGTACTAGTGGAGGTGGTGGTGGAGGCGAGAGCTGCTGCCGAAACCGTCCGGGATAATATGGCTGTGGGCGGGTCCAGCTCCATGTCAGTCGGAGTGGAGGGGAAGCTGTCATTGGACGAGGCGGGCGCAGATCCCCGGGGTGACCCATGGCCAAGGAGGAGGGAGGACAAAGGAGCAGTAGGAAGTGGAGTAAGAGCAGAGGGGGGCAGGGCGGGGGGAGGAGGAGAAGGAGGAGACAGCGGGGGAGTCGGCGGAGGAGAGGAGGAGGCGCAGAAGGCAGAGTCGCCATCCTCTTCCAGTAGGGAGGCCGGGGTGAGGCAGGCCTCCAGGAGAGGGGCGGGGCAAGATTGGGATGACAGGGAGGAGGAGGTGGGAGGGGCCAGTGGGTGAGGCGAGGGTGGGGCCAACGCCGGCATCAGTAGGCCCGACTGCGGCTGGTTGGACGGTTGGACCGCCACTCCCCCCGACAGCGCTCCGAAGGAGGAGGGTGGAGCCTCCCGGAAGCCCTCGTCCATGGGGTCGTCGGGCGGCGGGGAGGGGGGCAGGAGCAGCGGCCGCAGGCTGCCCTCCTGCTTCAGTTCGTTCTGGATGCGCCGCAGCATGTTGTTGATGAGCACACGGCGCTCCAGGCTGGGCTCAGTGAGTGGACGATGGCTGTACAGTTTCATCAGGGAGATGTTGAAGATGGTCTGCCGCTGCAGGGTGTAGGACACCTTGGACAGGCCCTCGGGAATCGACGGGCCCTCTGGGCCCCGCACGGGTTCCCCCGCCCGCGACGCCACCGCCGACGCCAACGCTTCGCCTTCCAAACCCTCTTCATCCTCGTCCAGCTTCCTCTTCGCGCCTTTACCCAACATATATCTGGGAGAAGAAAAGCACAGAGAGAAGGGATTAAGACAAGCAAAGGAGATGATACTGTGGAAGGCCCCATCTAGGGAGCTTTTGTTTTGTGCGTGGATTTTTTTGAATTTTTTGAAACCCTGTACACTCAAGACACTGCTCCTGTTGCCACCCTTAGATCTCCATATATGGAGCTGACCTGATCTGGCTTGATTCCATATGTTGATCTGACCTCATCAAACCCTGTACACTCAAGCCACACTCCATATATGGCCAGTACAGAATTCATTCCATATGTTGATCTGATCCCCCATGCCAAGGTGCCAGCACTCGCCCAGCAGTTTGCCATCACCCAGGCGGATGCATGCACGCTCACCCCCAGGCGTCTTACTGGTAGATAGATTATAATAACTAGCAGCTTGGCCAGTCGAGTTCTCGCGCCACGGCAAAAAATAGAAACAAAAATAATAATACAAATAAATAGAAATGTATTAAAATTTTGATTAAAAAAAACAAAAACATTATATCCAATAGATGATTTTTTTTCTCTTAAATTTTATCCCACTATTTTGTAACCCATTTTGTCACACAGAGTCAATTATCTAATATCCTGGGCTCTACACTCCCTCTGACAACCTGGGGAGAGCAACGGACTGACCTCATGCTTCCTACAATGCATGAGGAGTCCAAACCGCTCCTTTTCACCTGACGGGGGAGTTTCCCCGGTTGGACATAGCGCGTGGAAGGAACACGTTATTCCAACCAGTTAGATGAAATATGAGGAAAAAAGGGCGTCACCACCTCTAGTGACATCACAGCCAACGTAGGTAGGTATTGCGCAAGAATGTATTGTCACAAAAGTATGTGTACAGTAAATATGTTGCATGGATGCAATGTAGTGCGTTTTATTTCCTATGGCATGCATTACTATTTGTGCATGGAGAAATCTGTGCAAACAGAGTGGTTTGGTAGAAGAAGACGAACGGATAAATGGGTCCCCCCTTTTCAATTAGGGTAGAAGGATAATAATAATACGCAAATACATTTCGAGGAACCTCTCTAAAGGCAGTACAGGGGATTCCAGAACACCACATACATTGAAAGCAGCTGTGGAAAGCTTCACCGCTGTGCAGGGCAACACACAATTACACATATACACAGAAAGTCAGACACATGTATATGCATTGGAAAACACACCAACACGTTTGCATAAATGCACGCGCACTCGCACACTCGCACACACACACACACACACACACACACACACACACACACACACACACACACACACACACACACACACACACACACACACAGTTATGTAATAGTAGCATGCATTCCTGCTGTAGCTCAGGATCATAGGGCAGATTTACAACCCACCCCTCCCCACTCCAGCGCACGCATATGCACAAACACACACACATGTTCCGGTGCGCCATGTTGGAACAGTACATCGAGTTACATGGAGGACAATCATTTAGACCAAACTGAGACCGATTGGAAAGGGCTCCAGTTTATAGTTGCCCTCTGTACTCTAATAATTTTGCTATATCGTCAATGCAGTGTGCTGGACTTAAATTAACTGAAAGAGAGGGATAGAGAGAACTCAGAGCTCTCAGAGTCGAGTTTACACTCGCAATTTTGCAGTGTACAGTATGAGTGTTAGCGGGAGAGAGAGCGAGATCACCAGACAAGACTCGCAGAGCAAAGAGGCGAACACACACAGAGAGAGAGAGAGGGGGGGGGGGGGGGGGGGGGGGTGGCAGTGGACAAGAGGAGAGCGAAAGCAGAGAGAAAAGGAGAGAAAGAGAGCAGAGAAGGACGCAGGCATCGCTGCAGTACGTTTTGAGTCTAATCCAGGCTGACAGGCTCAGGCACCCTGTCCCTGTCTGAACACACGAACACACGAACACACACACACACACACACACACACACACACACACACACACACACACACACACACACACACACACACACTAACGGGGGCGAAAACACGGCTAACAGTTTACATAAAAATAAATCACTATCCATTTAGGTCTTATTAACCAAAAACAACTAATGTAAATAAATAAATTATTAAAATATTGTGTATAACTATTATTTAAACTCAACAAATACTGTGCTTCATGCTGCCCTAACACTGCTAAAAATGCTTGCTCACTTTTTCAAAGTGACCACTGCCAGTTCCCAGACTGGATTTGACACATTCATTAAGTTAGTTTGTAGAAGTGCCTGCATGGTTCTAAATATGCAACATGCTTTTTCTATTACATCGCATGTCAACATGCACCACTAGTAGAGATGCTTGAACCAGTCTACTTGGTCCAAAGTCACAGAACAATTTTATGGTTAACTTTATCCTGTTGGATTTATGTATCAAATGTCCAGTGTCTGTGATTGCCACAAAATCAACAAATAGTAACTTAAAAACAAGCTGTAAAAGGGTAATAAAACTCATTTTCAATGTCATTAATAATTATACCTTAAAGTTGTTGTGTGGAAATAATAATAAAAACCTTTTTAGTGCTATCCCTTTTGGGGATGTATTGTAATTTTCATTTTGTATGGCTTGGCTTTGAAAATTAATGACCAGAAAGATATAATGACAATTTAATTTGATTTTAACACTGTTCACGTTCTAGGTTCTGTCTGTAATGAGACGGTTGGCTTTGTTTGCTGCGCACTGATGTCAGTTTCATAATGTAGCTAGGCTTGTGATGGCGTCCGGGTTATGCAGGGACAAAGTACCTGCCTACCACTCTGTGGAGACTAAGGTTCGACAGTGGCACCGGCTTTGCAGGCGTCTTCAACGTTTTTCAGGCCAGGCCAAGGACCCCTTAGCTGAGAGAGAGATGAAGAAGGGACCCTCCACTATACATTCATGTTAAATATGGGTATTCAGACATTTAACCACTTAAACCCTCAATACTTTGTAAACTTGACCTTTGGCTCCGTAAACTTGGTCTGCTCTTTTGTTCCCTATATATCAAAGCTCTTCGTCAAAAATAAATAAATACAAAATAAAAGCTCACAACGCGTCACAGCTTGTAGATCTGCTATTTTGAACTAATGTCCCCCCCGGAATAGGGATTCAAGGGTTCTAGTGGAAGATAAAAAAATCACGCCCATGTGAAGTGAGGGGCACTCTTATCATCGTACATCATCATGACGTAACATGTCCATTTGCTCAGACACTATGACGTAAAATTGTCCATTCATTGTCAATGGGAATTTAATGTTGTGTAGGACAAAAATAGCCGATTTGCTCAGACACATATGACGTAAATTCTCCATTCATTGTCAGTGGGAATTTAATGTTTGTGTAGGACGAAAATAGCCGATTTGCTCAGACACATGACGAAAATTCTCCATTCATTGTCAATGGGAATGTAATGTTTGTGTAAGACGAAAATCTACACTAATAGCTGAATATAGGAGGAAATCAAGCCCCTACCACACAAAGATCCCCCCCCCCCCCCCCCTGCAGTATCTCTGAGGACCCCCTATGGGTCCTGGACCCCCTGTTGAAGACCCCTGCTCTATTGAATGCCGATGCATGCAAGCCAGCTGGGGAAGGGCGTTCTCTTGTCACTGCGATAGCGACACATACAGGCGCCTGTTCAGCCTGGAGTGGAACTTTGAGGGACGCGGTGTTGTTATGCTCTCCCGGTGAAACTCCTCACTGTCAGGTGAAACGTAGCAGCTGTTTGACTGCACTTCTATCTGAGGAGACACATGGTTTCCTACTCCCTCACCAGACCAACAGTAGGCGCTTTACATGATGGCATAGCGCCAAAATTGGGGAGGAAACGAAACAGTTGTAATAAATAAATAGCCATGAACACTCTAAATGTACACATTTACAAAATAAATGGCTAAACACCCATCCATAACATTCACACACACGCAAAGACGCAGACACGCAGACACACACACTGTACACACACACACACACACACACACAGGAAGTGAGTGCTGCGGGGCCAGCCACCACGATGTTGGTTGCCATGACAAACAGAGTCAGCTGGGAATTTGAGACGACAAAGAATGAGGAGGAGAGAGAGAAGGGTAAAGTAAGAAGAGTTTGGGGGCTGACAGAGAGGAGGGATGGGGAAGGAAGGAGGGAGGGAGGAAGAGAGAGAGAACGGGTGAGGAAGATGAGTGAGGAGAAGAGGAAGGAGTGGATGAACATGCTAAACATTCAATTTAGGCAAGGGAGAACAGGAGACTGAGACACTGTGTGTGTGTGTGTGTGTGTGTGTGTGTGTGTGTGTGTGTGTGTGTGTGTGTGTGTGTGTGTGTGTGTGTGTGTGTGTGTGTGTGTGTGTGTGTGTGTGTGTGTGTGTGTGTGAGACTAAGCATCAAAGAGTTGAAAAAACTTTCTGTGGTTTCAAATGTGTTTATTGAGAAGCCTGATGTTAGAGAGATTCCTCTATAAAAAAAACATGTGCACATGCTTTTTTTTGTTTGAGAAACATTAAACAACATACACAAAAAGATATTATACACAAAAACTAATTTAAAAAAAAGACAATAAATACATAGAAATATATACAGTATATATCTTTTTTTTTTCCAGTTGTTCCTCTTTTCTTGATAGGGAAGTAAAGGTCACCATATTTTCTAAAAAAAAATTAAGCTTGTCCTTCAAACCAAATCTAAAAAAGTTTGTGGGTCTGCTCTGCAGCAGCTGCGCATGTCTGAGTCACTGACTCATGGTACAACACACACACACACACACACACACACACACACACACACACACACACACACACACACACACACACACACACACACACACACACACACACACACACACACACACACACACACACACACACACACACACACACACACACACACACACACACACACACACACACACACACACACACACACACACACACACACACACACACACACACACAGCAGGACTGACATACCAGAGCTACCCCACCCCTTACATTCCACTTTATTACCCTCTGCTCCCTCCTTGCTTTCCTTCAGCTATACTCTTCTTCCTCTTCTCACTAAATGCTTCCTCTCTCTCCTCTAGTCTAGTCCCTATTCCCTTCCTCCTTCTCTCCTCTAGTCCCTTCCTCCTTCTCTCCTCTAGTCCCTATTCCCTTCCTCCTTCTCTCCTCTAGTCCCTATTCCCTTCCTCCTTCTCTCCTCTAGTCCCTATTCCCTTCCTCCTTCTCTCCTCTAGTCCCTATTCCCTTCCTCCTTCTCTCCTCTAGTCCCTATTCCCTTCCTCTTTCTCTCCTCTAGTCCCTATTCCCTTCCTCCTTCTCTCCTCTAGTCCCTATTCCCTTCCTCTTTCTCTCCTCTAGTCCCTATTCCCTTCCTCCTTCTCTCCTCTAGTCCCTATTCCCTTCCTCCTTCTCTCCTCTAGTCCCTTCCTCCTTCTCTCCTCTAGTCCCTATTCCCTTCCTCCTTCTCTCCTCTAGTCCCTATTCCCTTCCTCCTTCTCTCCTCTAGTCCCTTCCTCCTTCTCTCCTCTAGTCCCTATTCCCTTCCTCCTTCTCTCCTCTAGTCCCTATTCCCTTCCTCTTTCTCTCCTCTATAGTCTATTCCCTTCCTCCTTCTCTCCTCTAGTCCCTATTCCCTTCCTCTTTCTCTCCTCTATAGTCTATTCCCTTCCTCCTTCTCTCCTCTAGTCCCTATTCCCTTCCTCTTTCTCTCCTCTAGTCCCTATTCCCTTCCTCTTTCTCTCCTCTAGTCCCTATTCCCTTCCTCCTTCTCTCCTCTATAGTCCCTATTCCCTTCCTCTTTCTCTCCTCTAGTCCCTATTCCCTTCCTCCTTCTCTCCTCTAGTCCCTATTCCCTTCCTCCTTCTCTCCTCTAGTCCCTATTCCCTTCCTCTTTCTCTCCTCTAGTCCCTATTCCTTTCCTCCTTCTCTCCTCTATAGTCCCTATTCCCTTCCTCTTTCTCTCCTCTAGTCCCTATTCCCTTCCTCCTTCTCTCCTCTAGTCCCTATTCCCTTCCTCCTTCTCTCCTCTAGTCCCTATTCCCTTCCTCCTTCTCTCCTCTAGTCCCTATTCCCTTCCTCCTTCTCTCCTCTAGTCCCTATTCCCTTCCTCCTTCTCTCCTCTAGTCCCTATTCCCTTCCTCTTTCTCTCCTCTATAGTCTATTCCCTTCCTCCTTCTCTCCTCTAGTCCCTATTCCCTTCCTCCTTCTCTCCTCTAGTCCCTATTCCCTTCCTCCTTCTCTCCTCTAGTCCCTATTCCCTTCCTCTTTCTCTCCTCTAGTCCCTATTCCCTTCCTCCTTCTCTCCTCTAGTCCCTATTCCCTTCCTCCTTCTCTCCTCTAGTCCCTATTCCCTTCCTCCTTCTCTCCTCTAGTCCCTATTCCCTTCCTCTTTCTCTCCTCTATAGTCTATTCCCTTCCTCCTTCTCTCCTCTAGTCCCTATTCCCTTCCTCTTTCTCTCCTCTATAGTCTATTCTCTTCCTCCTTCTCTCCTCTAGTCCCTATTCCCTTCCTCCTTCTCTCCTCTAGTCCCTATTCCCTTCCTCCTTCTCTCAGTCCCTATTCCATTCCTCTCCTCTAGTCCCTATTCTCTTCCTCCTTCTCTCCTCTAGTCCCTATTCCCATCCTCCTTCTCTCCTCTAGTCCCTATTCCCTTCCTCCTTCTCTCCTCTAGTCCCTATTCCCTTCCTCCTTCTCTCCTCTAGTCCCTATTCCCTTCCTCCTTCTCTCCTCTAGTCCCTATTCCCTTCCTCTTTCTCTCCTCTATAGTCTATTCCCTTCCTCCTTCTCTCCTCTAGTCCCTATTCCCTTCCTCTTTCTCTCCTCTATAGTCTATTCTCTTCCTCCTTCTCTCCTCTAGTCCCTATTCCCTTCCTCCTTCTCTCCTCTAGTCCCTATTCCCTTCCTCCTTCTCTCAGTCCCTATTCCATTCCTCTCCTCTAGTCCCTATTCTCTTCCTCCTTCTCTCCTCTAGTCCCTATTCCCTTCCTCCTTCTCTCCTCTAGTCCCTATTCCATTCCTCTCCTCTAGTCCCTATTCCTTTCCTCCTTCTCTCCTCTAGTCCCTATTCCTTTCCTCCTTCTCTCCTCTATAGTCCCTATTCCCTTCCTCCTTCTCTCCTCTAGTCCCTATTCCTTTCCTCCTTCTCTCCTCTAGTCCCTATTCCTTTCCTCCTTCTCTCCTCTATAGTCCCTATTCCCTTCCTCCTTCTCTCCTCTAGTCCTATTCCCTTCCTCCTTCTCTCCTCTAGTCCCTATTCCCTTCCTCCTTCTCTCCTCTAGTCCCTATTCCATTCCTCTCCTCTAGTCCCTATTCCTTTCCTCCTTCTCTCCTCTAGTCCCTATTCCTTTCCTCCTTCTCTCCTCTATAGTCCCTATTCCCTTCCTCCTTCTCTCCTCTAGTCCCTATTCCTTTCCTCCTTCTCTCCTCTAGTCCCTATTCCTTTCCTCCTTCTCTCCTCTAGTCCCTATTCCCTTCCTCCTTCTCTCCTCTATAGTCCCTATTCCCTTCCTCCTTCTCTCCTCTAGTCCCTATTCCTTTCCTCCTTCTCTCCTCTAGTCCCTATTCCTTTCCTCCTTCTCTCCTCTATAGTCCCTATTCCCTTCCTCCTTCTCTCCTCTAGTCCTATTCCCTTCCTCCTTCTCTCCTCTAGTCCCTATTCCCTTCCTCCTTCTCTCCTCTAGTCCCTATTCCTTTCCTCCTTCTCTCCTCTATAGTCCCTATTCCCTTCCTCCTTCTCTCCTCTAGTCCTATTCCCTTCCTCCTTCTCTCCTCTAGTCCCTATTCCCTTCCTCCTTCTCTCCTCTAGTCCCTATTCCCTTCCTCTTTCTCTCCTCTAGTCCCTATTCCCTTCCTCCTCCTCCTCTCCTCTACATCCTTCATCCTTCCCTCCTCGACTCATCCATTTGGGTGAGGTGAGGTGTGTTTATAATGAATTGCAGTTGGCTATGTCACTATGATTATGATAACTGTTTAACTCTGCTAGGCTGCTGCTGTGAACTTTTTCAGCCCTCATGAGTTTGCAGGTCTGCCTTCAGTCCACTCAAAATTACGTTAATAATCCTTATGTTGTTTATGATAGTCACTGTAAAATAAACGAGTATGTCAATACTGGAATCAATTATTTGGGGGTCAATAAAAAAACACATTTAAATATCATGAGGCAGGAGGGTAATGCCGTTCTTATTTATTTATTTAGTTTTCATAGCAATCCTCCAGTGAAACCACATTATAAAGACAGACCTGACCCTAACTCCCCTAAACGAATGATACTAATTAAAAGATATTTTAACTATCTGTATTGATTGGGAAATACATATTTGTATATATGTAGCCTAAAACTATCACATATTTACATTGTCTATCCAGAGTTCTGTAAAGCCTACAACTATTTATGTATGTATACTTACTAAATACTGACTTATTGCATCAGAAGCTGTATAAGAATCCCTTTCTCACTGGAACCACATGCACCACTGCTGCATGGCCTACGATCAAATCCTGAGTCCAGAGTCCAGTCTCCTGTGTGTCTCTCCTATACTGTCTCTCTCATACGTTCTAACTGTCTGTCTCTCCGACACGTCCCTCTCTAAACCTGGCCTACACTATACCTCCATCTAAACCTTCTAACTTTCTGTCTCTCCTACGCTGTCTGACTTCTCAGCATTCCCACTGTTCCTACTAAAGGTTTATAATTTGCATGCAGGACAGATGGAATCATAAGCCAACCAATGACGAGATGGGGTAGCAGATGACACCGGAGTGTGGGAGTCTTCCAGGCTAAAATGGAGCCATGACCTCAGTGGTGACTCAAGGTCACCCTCACAGATGGGTCAGACTGAACACCCCTTCCCCTAAAGGCTAATTTATACTTAGTTGAAAGATGGTGTCATATGACCACAATGACTTATTTACAATAGACTGAATATAATAGAGGATCCAAACAGTGAAATGAAACCATTTTTGTAAACATAATAAAGTTTCTGTATTATTAGAAAACACAGTATAGAGAGAGTCCAGGCCACAGATCACCGAAAACCGATGACCCCAGGTCCCCCCCTCCCCAACACGCATGCACGCACGCACGCAGTGTCACGCACACACACACACACACACACACACACACACACACACACACACACACACACACACACACACACACACACACACACACACACACACACACACACACACACACACACACACACACACACACACACACAGTCACGCAGGACTTCACAATCTTCTGGGACAGCATTGTCTTGGTAGAACCAAGGCAATAATTGATAGTTGCAGCCCTAGCACATCTATTTATTTCTATTTTTGCTCATATTACATTACATGTAGGACTTGTTTTCCTTATTTCTTTCTCTATTCTTCGCCCCTTTCTTGAAACTGCAAATTTGGAAGAATTACACCCAGTGAGCTTGTTGCACCTTAACTTGTTTTGCGACAATAAAGTTGATTCTGAATCATCTATAATATAATTAGCTCAGCATGTCAGTTAATCACAGAAGCGTGAACTGGAGGAGCAGAGATGTGCTACTGACTACTACAGGAGAGAGGATTATGAACAGTGAACACCTGAGTGTGAATGACTCTAGATCTAGATCTCACTTTTCATTGTGAAAGTTGTAACCTTACCCCTTATCAGAGACAGAAGAGGTTACAATTATTTACAGCTGATAAGTCACACAATGCAACAGAGCTGACAGAGACTTTAGTGTGTGTTATGCTTAATTTATAGCCCGTCATGTGCCTAAAATAGATGATCTTCTGCATCACCTATTTTCTAGATTTTGCACACGACCCCGTCGTACGACAAAGTATAAATCATTTTGAGATGCCGCTGACTATATCCACATGCTCGTGTGTTAAAATGCACATGTATCACTATCAGGTTGTGTACTATGTGCACACACATACACAACATGATAGATAAACTTCTAGATGCATGTGTGTGTGTGTGTGTGTGTGTGTGTGTGTGTGTGTGTGTGTGTGTGTGTGTGTGTGTGTGTGTGTGTCCACACACACACACACACACACACCCTAACAACAACTCTCTCTGCATAATAGTACACCGGACACCTCAGTATGTGTGGTGCTGTGACTATCTAGCTACCTAGCTAGCCAGCTAGCTCCTGGATGGATTCTGCAGTGATATTCTGATCCTGTAACCGGATACGCTGGTTTCCATGCCTGAGCTGCACACGCTCGCTGCACCCCTCCCCCCTTCAGCTCTGCAATGGTCTATTTCCAGTCCTCAGGGTACAGAAAGTAAGAACGCACTCAGATACCCTCACTCGCACGCACGCGCGCACACACACACACACACACACACACACACACACACACACACACACACACACACACACACACACACACACACACACACACACACACACACACACACACACACACACACACACAGTACAGTAAGTGCACGTTACATTGCTGCAGGTATACACTGTAGTCTTGAGGTATTGCATATCGTTATGCAAATTTGCTGCATGTATGTATGGCCACACACACACACACACACACACACACCAGTGCACATGTACCAGTGCACATGTGTTGAGATGCGTATGGATCTCCACACGTGGGTACACTACACACTACACAGACCTATGTGGCAAATACTGTACATGTCATACGGACACGTGCACAGATGTACACACACACACATACACACACATGATTATGATTAGTAGCACCAAAGTCTCTCTCTCTCTTTCTCTCTCCCTCTCTCTCTCTCTTTCTCTCTTATCTCTCTCTCTTATCTCTCTCTCCCTCTCCCTCTCCCTCTCCCTCTCACACACACACACACACGCACACACACACACACACACACACACACACACACACGCACACATGTGACGCACACACACACAATGTAGCACTAGTAAACACATTCCTGATATTACCCTGCCGGAAAGACAGAGAGACAGAGGGACGGAGAGACAGCAGGAAGGGGGAGATAGAAAGGAAAAGAGACAGGGGACATGAGGAAGGGAGGACTGGGAGACAGACACAGAGAATGAGAGAGGGAGTGAGGTACACCGGCAGAGAGATGGTAGGAGGAGGAGGAGGAGAGGAGGGGCATGGCAGTGAACGAGAGAGGAAGGGGAACAGACTCTCTGTCTGTGTGAGGGTTTGGTGTGAGAGAATGTTGGAGAGACAGAAATAAAATGCAGAGAGAAAGAGAGGTTGGGGGGGTGAATGATGAGGTTGGGGGAGAGGTTATCTAAACTGTGCGTTTTAGTTTTAGAATGTCAGTGCATTGATTAAGGCCCTAGCCACATTATCGATATTAAGGTATTCTGTCAAAATATCGTATTTGATTGATTCTGTCAATATCGCCTAACCGAATCCAATTACACAGAGTAAAGCTGAATACACAACACATGGCTCTCCAAGACATGTACACCAAAAATATTATATTATACCGCCCTGTAGTAATAATAACTGTATTCATGATATAATAATAATAATAAGGGTAATAATAATAATAATAATGAAAATAATAGTAATAATAATATTAATAATAATAATAATAATGAAAATAATAATAATATTAATAATACAAATTATAAACTACAGTAGCCTATTTACATGATGTCCTCCTTATTGTAAGTCAATGGCCATATCCAAGTTACATTACACGTTTGAAATTTTCCCTGAAATGCCTCAACAGCATAATTTGCATTTCCTTGCAGTAAAACCCCAACCAGGCAAATGTGTGTTTGTTTTGTGTGTGCTCCTAACAGTTACACTGAACAGCATTAGGCCTGTGTGTGTGTGTGTGTGTGTGTGTGTGTGTGTGTGTGTGTGTGTGTGTGTGTGTGTGTGTGTGTGTGTGTGTGTGTGTGTGTGTGTGTGTGTGTGTTACAGAGCTTTCAACAAGAGTTGTAGCTGCTAAGGCAAACAAGGAAGTGGTTCTCAATTCTGACCCCGAGGATCCAGGCCAGGTTTGCCAAGTCCACTTATTATAAGCGACTTTGGCCTTGTTTTTTTTGTAAAGTCGCTTGTAAACATTGGTAGTTGCAGGTTGTGTTTTTTGGGGCTTGTTTCTAAAGTGCAGTTGCTTATTAGGGCTTGCAGTCTAATGGTGTTTAACTAGTCGTTCTCAAACATTTCATTGTGAAGGATCCCCAAATGAGTATTTGTCCACGGACCCCATCTGAATATATTTTGTGCCAGGGACAAGGTTTGTGTAATTAAAATGTTTCACAAATATTCCACATATTTGAAAATAGTCTATCTACAAGCTCACAGCACGTTGCATCACAGCGCTTTGTGAGCTGCTTGTAGTCTATTCAAGTGGTAAAACTGATTTTGATGCAATTTTAAAGTCATTTTGCTGGAGAGCCCCTGTGTGTGTGTGATTATGCAGCCTAGTCGCTTCTTTTGGTATTATGTTTGTAGACAACCTGGCCACATGTTTCTCTTGCTAAACCTGGCAACACTATAGTGTTCTTATACCAGCAGCCTGACCTGGGAGTGGGAACACTTTCTCTGCTCAAGAGTTTAATTAACAACTCAAAACAACTATATTATGCTATCTTTAGTAGGGAAATTGTGTCAGCTAACGAAACATTCAGGTTAGCTTTATTAAAGTTATTTGTATACATCTTTTGCCAATTTGTCAATGAGCAGAGATGGAGGTGGTAACAGGAGCTGGAAGGAGGACAGATGGTAGGAGAAGACAGTCTAAACTTAAATGAATGAGTAAGTCATGTGAGTGGAAACAAGGTCCACGTGTGTGTGTGTGTGTGTGTGTGTGTGTGTGTGTGTGTGTGTGTGTGTGTGTGTGTGTGTGTGTGTGTGTGTGTGTGTGTGTGTGTGTGTGTGTGTGTGTGTGTGTGTGTGTGTGTGTGTGTGTGTGTGTGTGTGTATGCGTGCGTGCGTGTGCGTGCGTGCGTTTACAGTAGTTCAGTGCTCATGAAACGTAAAGCTCACATGACATTCAGGAGGTCAGGCAGGCATCACACACACACACACACACACACACACACACACACACACACACACACACACAGTCAGAACTCACCGAGCAGCGACAATATCTTACATAATGGCACAGACACATGATTATAAAGCACCAGGGTTTTCACTGCACAATACACTGCCTACCAATCACACACAGCATACAGTATTGAAACAGGGAGCCTAAGTAGGTAAGCAAGGTTGAATTAATACTGACTGTATGAGAGAGTGCATATTACAAACATCTTACAAAGGAATGATTGAACACTTAATGTCTCGCTGACATTAATGCTCTCTCACTTCTCCTTTGTGCTTGCTTCTTGTCACGACTCATGACTGTGCTGCTAGCTTGCTTTTACAACACAAACACAAACAAAACAACAATGTTGCCATGTGCAGGGACTGGGGTTCACCTCTGATCAATTGACGGGGCCTATCACACAGACAAATACTCTTTTTAATACAGCAGAGCTGATAAACATGGATGGCTTGACAAACCATAGATCAAGACAGAACACACAGCTTAAAACCTCAAAGAGGATCAAGTCCCCAGCCAGCAGTCAGGACCTCTACTGGAAGGATTGTGTGTATGTGTGTGTATGTGTGTGTGTGTGTGTGTGTGTGTGTGTGTGTGTGTGTGTGTGTGTGTGTGTGTGTGTGTGTGTGTGTGTGGGGGGGGGGGGTCTACCTGTTTACGGGGAGTCATTATTTTCTGGCAAGCCGAGAAACGCACTGCACAACACGCCCTTTCTCTAACACTTACAGTATCTCTCTTTACCTCTTTCTCTCTAGCTCTCTCTTTACCTTTCTCCCTCGTTACCTCTCTCTCATACACACCTCTATAAATAAAAAACAGAACAAAAGGGAGGGAACAGAATTAGGTCAGCAGACAAGTCTACATGCAGCAGCAGAGCACGCCACTCTTCTTCCAGCAACACTCGCCACCAGGAACCAGCCAACGTCCAGTCTATACGTCTGAACCATGTCAACACCAGGAACCAGCCAACGTCCAGTCTATACGTCTGAACCATGTCAACAACAGGAACCAGCCAACGTCCAGTCTATACGTCTGAACCATGTCAACAACAGGAACCAGCCAACGTCCAGTCTATACGTCTGAACCATGTCAACACCAGGAACCAGCCAACGTCCAGTCTATACGTCTGAACCATGTCAACACCAGGAACCAGCCAATGTCCAGTCTATACGTCAGGAACCAGCCAATGTCCAGTCTATACGTCTGAACCATGTCATCACCAGGAACCAGCCAATGTCCAGTCTATACATCTGAACCATGTCAACAACAGGAACCAGCCAACGTCCAGTCTATACGTCTGAACCATGTCAACACCAGGAACCAGCCAACGTCCAGTCTATACGTCTGAACCATGTCAACAACAGGAACCAGCCAATGTCCAGTCTATACGTCTGAACCATGTCAACACCAGGAACCAGCCAATGTCCAGTCTATACGTCAGGAACCAGCCAACGTCCCGTCTATACGTCTGAACCATGTCAACACCAGGAACCAGCCAACGTCCAGTCTATACGTCTGAACCATGTCAACAACAGGAACCAGCCAATGTCCAGTCTATACGTCAGGAACCAGCCAACGTCCAGTCTATACGTCTGAACCATGTCAACACCAGGAACCAGCCAACGTCCAGTCTATACGTCTGAACCATGTCAACAACAGGAACCAGCCAATGTCCGGTCTATACGTCAGGAACCAGCCAACGTCCAGTCTATACATCTGAACCATGTCAACAACAGGAACCAGCCAATGTCCAGTCTATACGTCAGGAACCAGCCAACGTCCAGTCTATACGTTTGATGTCAACAGCTTTTGTGGTTGGTATTATACAACTAAGTACTGCCTAAATGAGTACTCTATTGAACCAAAATATCAAGGTTGTGCAGAGAGACTTTTTTTTAAACGTAATATTGCAATGCTTAAGTTATAACTGCAGCATTCAACTGCAGAATTGAATGTGTGAGGTGCGTCATGTGTCAAACAGCATGTGTAGTAGCCTATATTCAACATTAACATTACACAACTTGCAACTGAAATATCAAATATACTGCAGTATCAAACTTAAAACAACAGTATCCAATGTGTTACATAATAAGTAAGTGTCAAACTCATTATGGCATTATCCAACTTGAACTTCTTGAACAACATATCGAACTTGTGCAGTGACAAAGTGAGATGAGCAATACTGTAGCAGCAGAAACTTGGCCTGTCCAACTTATTGCAGTATGCAAATTGACACCACATTATCAAAATAGTTCATGCAGTATCTCTAATGTAGGCTGTGACTACAGGTTCCCTTAATGCACAATGATAACGACAATACTGTTTAAAAAATGTACAATATTATGTTAAAAATGTAGCCTATATACTTAATGTTGTCTCACAAGCTAGTGCTACACAATAAGTAAAATCATCTGTGGTCTATCCATTGGTGAACTGATGAAGAAAAATGACAAGTGAGGGTGTTACTGTGCATCTATGAATCATTGTAGACCAGCACACCATTTGGGTCACATTCACTAGTATCAGTACAGTAGGCAGAGCGCCACTGTCAACACTAGTGTGAGTTGCTGTGGTGCAACACGTTACGAAACAGTAGTCCCTTTAAATGGCAGAAACCCTCCGCTCGCCACAACAGCAGGAGCAGAACAAGAGCCACCACACAACAAGTCGGCAGTCCAAAGTGTCCCCACAGCGACCAATTCAGCCTTATTTCTTTGGTTCAAAAGTTTGATTAAGCGGGTTTCTATGATCAAGACGACGGTAAGCCCAAACGTAGGCTACCTCTGACTGGATCCCGCCTATTACAGGCGCCTAAGTTTTCGTCAGACAGAGGGATCAAATGAGTAAAAAAAAAAAAAAAAAAAAGGGAAAAGAAAAAAAAGAAGTCTAGTGTGGTGTAATAGATGTGACATTACCTGGACAAGTATCGATCATCTCTTGTTTATTATCGCGACAACACACTGAGAACTTTTTGGAGCTCTATGGTCAACGATAGGTATTTGGGTCTGAAATGACCCGGGCATTCTATTCATTAGAAATAAAAGGTCTCTTTCATATCCTTCATATTATGGTTTAATGCATGCATTCCTGCTCATGTCTGTCTGTTCTGCCCCCCAACCCCCCTCCCTCCACTAAAAAGCTTAAAATTAAAAGCTTGTCTTACCAACACATAGAGATCCACCCCCGGAGTTGGGGAGAAAAGAAACATCGGAGAAACGTCGGGATACTGTAAACAGTCCGTGTCAGTGATAATAGCGGGATAATAACGCCATTAATAGTGTTAATAATAGCGAGCCGTCCGCACTGCTCCTGTGTGTGAGCGGAGGAACTCACACCGTCACACAATGGCGCTGATATGAGGCTCTGGCTGCTCAGCACTGCTCCACTGCCCGACTATATGAAAGAACCTGTCTCTACATCCCATGGCTCGGAGGGATGGTGGGTCGGAGCGATTGGCCGGTTTGTTGTCACGGCGACCGTTTATATGATTCCATAATATGCCTCCATTCATTCAACTGTGTTAATTAACACCGAGGTATGTTAAAAAACGGAGTATTTTACAGTGTAAACAGAAAACAGCCATATGGTGTAGGCTACTATGATAAAGTAAACTGATATAGGCTAGCATTTGTTGAATAGGCCTACATAGCAAACTATTGGAGCATTTGGAGGAGGCAACTCAGGCAAAACTTGATGAATTTATCAGTGGCATAATCTGGTCCCCATAGTGAGTTTAAAGGCCGAATGCTAAAATGATCTCTAATTTCAATGAAACTAATTTAAATCAGACTGTCTATGTGTACGGCACTTTCTTCAGCGTAAACTCGTTTGTGTGTCAACTTGCGTGTTACCCTGACAACCAACCAGCCAATCACAATGCGCACCTCCGGGCTATGGGTTTCAGGCTGAGACTACCATTATGATAAAAAGGCTAAAACCCATCCGCCAATGGCCCTGCACACAGCTGCCCCGGGGAGTGACGTAAAAGCGTCGTCTGCGTTTGGCCCGACCCACGCACACGCGCACACACGCACGCACACACACGCACACACACACACACACACACACACACACACACACACACACACACACACACACACACACACACACACACACACACACAGGCTAGTAGGTTGTGTCACATTATACCCTATAGCTACCCTATATAGTCACGCAGTCAGCCACAAATTATATTGAATTGGATTCAAAGCCAAATGTTACATAAAATCTCCTTCTATTCTATTATGTTCAGTTCACTAAGATGTTGTGTTCTGTTGACCAGGGTCAGTACCAAAATATAAAATATTGTGACTCGCCAATAAGTCGCCATTGGGTCTCGAAGCATTAGCTGAGAACCAATCAGTAGTATTTTACAACACCTGGACATTACACAAACTTTGTGTAAAGTTGAAATTAGTACGATCACAAAATGAAATAGCCATGACAAGTTTATAAATTGTGTTTTACCACTTTATATCCAACCTGAGCAAATTAACTGTCGCCATTCTTATCCTGGCTCCAAGGTTACTGGAAAGAACAGATACTTCCAAGGGCCCTGGGGTGATAGCGGCCACAGTATTCAAGCTATCTTACAATAAACGCACAAAATCTCTGTACAGTAGTTCACGTATTTCGAGAACCGCCCAGCGCTCGCCCAACAGTCTTCTGTCATTCAGGTGGATGCATGCACGCGACCTCGCCACTTCTCAGGCGTCTTACTGGTTTAAGTAGAAATGT
>NC_136791.1:38985771-39090771 GCF_951216825.1 Electrona antarctica
CACACACACCAAACTGTGACACACAGTAGCACATAGAAAGTCCCTCCTTTCTTCACCCTCCACCTTTCCTCTCATTTCTCCATACTAGTTACAGAAGAACTTCAAATGCTTCACAAAAACCCAGCCGTTCACACTTCAGAAATAGGAAACCCTCTCAGTGTCACAGGAGGACACAGCTTCAAATGTAGACACGCTGTCTACGCATGCACGCATGTACAGTATGCTACACTCACACACTGGCCTAGACACGCTCGCACACACACGCGCGCGCGAGCACATGCACGCATGCACACACACGCGCGCGCGCGAGCACATGCACGCATGCACACACACGCGCACGCGCGAGCACATGCACGCATGCACACACACGCACGCGCGCGAGCACATGCACGCATGCACACACACACACGCGCACACACACACACACACACACACACACACACACACACACACACACACACACACACACACACACACACACACACACACACACACACACACACACACACACACACACACACACACACACACACACACACACACATCTGCTCAACATCCTGAGCCACTGCTGCCTGCTTAATTAAAATATATATTTTGACCTTGATTGTGACCTTCGATCCACATTCTCACCAAGTTTCATGAAAGTCCTGTTCTTCATTTTGGCCATGTCTTTCCTTGTGACTTTGTCAACCCAAAAATGTATTATCATTTTGGGGCAGCCTATACTGATCATTCCCACCAAGTTTCATGAATATCCGGCAAACCAGCTAAACAATCTATATAGCTAAAAGACAGACAGACAGACAGACAGACCCATGAAAATGTTTCCGCGACCAACAAATGGGTCCCGACCCAGTGTTTAGGAACCATGCAGTGGACTATACATTCATATACTGGTAGCTCAATGCTGTCCTCACTAATAATCATGATAAAATGGCACGATTTTTTTCTACTCAGTCTGTGTCTCATAGGAGGGCTGTAGGCAGTTTAGAAACCGTCTTCCAGTGACATCATCATTAGGCAATTTTTTTTTTTAAACAAGACTTTTTTACAAAAATGTTTAGATTTTCATTATCGTGAGAACGATGGCTTCCATTTTCGCATTGCAACTTTTCAGGACTAGAAAGCCTGAAGTTTCTATTAGCTTGGATTCCCCATCGATGATGTCACTGGAAGACGGTTTCTGAACTGCCCACAGCCCTCCTATGAGACACAGACTGAGTAGAAAAAAGATTGCGCCATTTTTTCATGATTATTAGTGAGGACCTATTATATGAAGATAGGTTGAAAAGTGGTGAAGTGGTCCTTTAAGGTCGCCCACGATTCGATTTTTTATACTGTAAGCTATATTTGAATGATCACAGAGATAGGGAAATAACTGTGGCACGACAGAGACAGAAAGATGCGAGCAAAAGGGAGACTATATCGGAAGGAAAGGTCAGAAAGAATGAGAGCGAGAGACACAGACAAAGTGAAAAAGATCAAAGGAAAACGTGAAGCTAGAATGAGACCGAGAGAGAGACTGTGAGTGGAGCTATAGGGGGACAGGTTAAAAGACAGAAAGAGAGACTGTGAGTGGAGCTATAGGGGGACAGGTTAAAAGACAGAAAGAGAGACTGTGAGTGGAGCTATAGGGGGACAGGTTAAAAGACAGAAAGAGAGACTGTGAGTTGAGCTATAGGGGGACAGGTTAAAAGACAGAAAGAGAGAAGAGGGATGGAGGGAGTGATAGAGACAAGAGGGGAGGAGAGAGAAAGAGAGGGGGCGGTGAGGCAGGCGTGTCTCCTCACATGGTCCACACCTCCACGCACACACAGTCAGGTGGTTTATAGGAAGAAAAAGAAGTTGTGTTGTTCTCCTGTTCCCTGTCTCTCATTCCCTCCTGACTCCTAGTCTCTGTCTGTCTGTCTGTCTGTCTGTCAGTCCCCCCCTCCCTCCCCTGCCTCACACAGAGGCCTTAGTGAGCTGGTGAGTGCGACGCATTCCAGAGAGAGCACTCAGCAGTGTTGTGTCAGTAGATCAGGACACAGATATAGGTCTGTCCACCGGGGACACACACTCCACAAAACACGCCAACACTAGTGACAACTTCGGTTCCCACAACAACCACCCAGCGTTCCTCTGACAACCTCCCAGCATTCACCTGACAACCACCCAACCTTGCCCTGACAACCTCCCAGCATTCACCTGACAACCACCCATCCTTGCCCTGATAATGACCCATCTTTCGCCTAACAACCCAGCATTCCACTGACAACCAACCAGCCTTGCTCTGTGTGCAAATCCATGTGTTGTAATGTACATGTGTTCAGTGCTATAGAATGTTATTTATCCCCTAGAGGAAATCCAGTTGATACAGCAGGCCACAGAATAGTAAAGAAACAGAGATGAAGTGACACTTTCTCACATTTCTTCCCCTCCCAGTCTCTCCCTCCCAGTCTCTCTCTCTCTCTCTCTCTCTCTCTCTCTCTCTCTCTCTCTCTCTCTCTCTCTCTCTCTCTCTCTCTCTCTCTCTCTCTCTCTCTCTCTCTCTCTCTCTCTCTCTCTCTCTCTCTCTCTCTCTCTCTCTCTCTCTCTCTCTCTCTCTCTCTCTCTCTCTCTCTCTCCTGAATAAAGTCTGCTTACCAGTATGTTTCCATGGAAGAAGCTGTAGTTTAATAGTAAAAGTGAAATGAAAGGAAAGCTCTGTGTGTGTGTGTGTGTGTGTGTGTGTGTGTGTGTGTGTGTGTGTGTGTGTGTGTGTGTGTGTGTGTGTGTGTGTGTGTGTGTGTGTATGTGTGTGTGTGTGTGTGTGTGTGTGTGTGTGTGTGCACGCGAAAACAGGAAGTTTGTTCATTTCAGCCAAGGAGAAAGCAGCTGAACTGAAAGGTCATGAAACAAGGAAACAGTTGCAGTAGTTTAGTTGTAAAGTTGACCTGAAATGGCTGACACACACACACACACACACACACACACACACACACACACACACACACACACACACACACACACACACACACACACACACACACACACACACACACACACACACACACACACACACACACACACACACACACACACACACACACACACACACACACACACACACACACACACACACACACACACCATTGTGATGTCAGAATAGACCAGCTCCATATATGGAGATCTAGGGGTGATCATGTGTGATCAATTGGCTAATTTGGGCCCTGTCCTACTTGGAATGATTGTTGGAAATGGATTCCCCAGCCAGTTATTATGCCTGTGTCCCTTTTATGCCCATATATGGAATTCTTTGTCAGGCTCAGGCATGCCCAGATATGGAGTCTATGCAGATGTCAGAATGATGTCAGATTAGGTCCAGAGCCCGGGCAGAGGCCTTTTGTGGCAGTTCTGGACAACCGCGGGTCCGACGGGCACTGCACTCCCTGCGGGGGTGTGGAACGCATTGTCGAATTTGACGTGGACCCTCTAAAGCAGGGTTAAAGTGTTGGGTCGGAGGTTAAGAACCGCAATCTAGTCTATTAGTCTGACGTTTCGATGATTCGATCTGGTTGATCTTCATCAGGTCATGGACCACCATTTGATGAGATTTAGCCTTGCAGGCCCAAAGCGTAGAACATTTTGTTGTCGTTGGTTTTGATTTTGTCCACATTTCAATGCTGTATTGATGTGGTGCCACAGGAGAGACGATAGCTATTAAGGCACTTGTTTATTTTACCATAGGTAGGTTAGGTATATGGCATGCTGCAGACAAGCAGCACACAACGAACGTGTTGCAGCCGAAGCCTTCGTCAGCGTTGTATCAATGTATGATACAAGGCACTTAATAGCTATTAAGTGCCTTAATAGCTATTGCCGTGAGTGCTGGATTTCTTCTCTGTGTAAAATGTCGTGTCTGACCGTGCACCCGGTAAAATGATTAAAGTGAGTGAGACGAGATGGAGTCGTGCATGTTGCCTTCTATTCGAATTGTGCCATAGGAGAGATAACAGGCAAACATTGATCAAAACAATTCTATTCAAGGGCGTAAAATGAAACGTTTCACTTCATGCTCGTCTAATAAGGGTCCATTTGGTTACCAACTCTCCATAATGTATAGCTGGGGACCACCTGGAACCCCCTCAAGGACCACTGGTTGAAAACCACTGATCTGAAACCAGACAACTACCGTGGCCTCGATCATGAGGGCATCCCACGCCATACCGTCCATACCGACATGGACATAGGCCTACTAAAGAACCATGCAGGGCCTGAGTACTGGAGAGATAGCCAAATGACCAGAGACACCGCTGGAGGGCTCATTCGAAGACAACCTAGTGTACACTAGAGAACTGGTAGTTTAATCTTTTCAAATTAAAGATAATTGGTAGTTTACTGAATGTGTGTGTGTGTGTGTGTGTGTGTGTGTGTGTGTGTGTGTGTGTGTGTGTGTGTGTGTGTGTGTGTGTGTGTGTGTGTGTGTGTGTGCTTGCGTGCGTGCGTGTGTGCGTGTGTGTGTGTGTGTGTGAGTGAACGTACATGCGTCAGTCAGACTGGCTGACTCAGCTCCTCCCTAGCCATCCGGCCTGCTCTATTATGACTCCACCTCCACCACACCTCCCATCTCTCTCTCTCTCTCTCTCTCTCTCTCTCTCTCTCTCTCTCTACTATTTATTTGGCTAATTCATCCTTCATCCCCCTGACCCCTCTCTTTTGAGTGTTGAAACAGACAAAAAGTACATCTTTTCAAGAGACAAATCTGTTGGAATGACACGTTCCTTCAGCTGAAACATTGTTTGAAGAATCAACGAGCTGTCCTCCTGTACTAACTGCGCTTGTTTTGATTCAGTCTGGTCTCAGATCTGATAGATTCACCGGATGTTTGTGTCCCATGTTTTCTCCCTGTCTCCATCTCTCTCTCTCCGGACGGGCTTTCTCTATCCTCTCTCTCTCTCTCTCTCCCATTGTCTCTCTCTTTCTGAATCGCTTGATTCTTCTTTCTTTCTGTCTCTCTCTTTCGGTTGACCAGGGTAACCTCTCTCTGTGTCCTCCTTTTTCTATCTCTCACTTCAAGAAATCTGTCTTGCACGCTCACTTTTCCGCACACTCCCCCCTCTCTCCCTCTTAGCCCCCACCACCCCACCCCTCTCTCTCCCCCAACAGAAGGGAAGTGAATGGTTTCAGCCCTCGCAGCTGGTCCCAATGCCTCAGCCCCCATCACCCGGCAACCGGGAACAAAACAAAAGAACAGAGAGAGAGAGAGAGAGAGAGAGAGAGAGAGAGAGAGAGAGAGAACACACACACACACACACACACACACACACACACACACACACACACACACACACACACACACACACACACACACACACACACACACACACACACACACACACACACACACACACACACACACACACACACACACACACACACACACACACACAGGCATGTGAACAGAGAGGCACACGCAGCATCTGTGGACAGAAGTCCACCTGCAATCGCGCTCAAGTGCGCGCGTACACACGCACGCACACACACAGACAAGCATATGCACATGCACACACATGGACACAGCCATACTCCCACCATTGCCCCTCCAAGGAACATCCACCACCCGAGCGCGCCAGCCAGCCAGCCAGCCAGCCAGCCGTCCCCTGTCCCAACCCCTCCAGACACCCCCCACCCATCACCCCTATTCATCCCTCCATGCGGACCCACACCCATCCATTCCTCCACCCACCCACTTCTCCAAGTCAAACACCAAGCTCTTTGTGTAATGTGTACAGCTCACTTGGCAGGCAGCAAAAAAAATAACATATTTGTGAAAAACAAAAAGGAACAGAAGTCCACACAAAACAAGAGAGAAAAGAAATGCACCGGCACCAACGCATGCATGCAAGCATACATAGGCTATACATGCACATTACACAAAATACATACATTACAGTGTCACATTAAAGATATATATACACACACACACACACACACACACACACACACACACACACACACACACACACACACACACACACACACACACACACACACACACACACACACACAGTTCACCACACTGAAAGATTGTTGACATGGATTGTAAAAAACAGGATTGTAAAAAAATAAGTACTCACATTCTTTACTTAAGTAAAAATACTGGATACTGCAATGTAGAAATACTCTATTACAAGTAAAAGTCCCATAATTTATGCAGAATGTCCCATATTTCTAAATTTCAAATGTATACAAAGCTTTTGAAAAGTTCAAAATGTATATAGGGCTGAAGTGATTTTGTAATAATAATCTAAATCTACAAAGTAACTACAGTTACTAAAGTTGTAGTGGAGTAAATGTACAACATTTGCCTCTAAGATGTAGTGGAGTACACTAACACTACTCCACCACTGACTCTTTGTACCAGAACAATGTGGGCTATTGTAGCTGAATGGCTACAGCATGCAACTAATGCCGCTGAGGTTGAGGTTGGTGGTTTGAATTCCTGTGGGGCAAACGGCAATAAAGGTGGTGGAGGTACCCCTGAGATGTTACTCTGAAACCACACATAGGAATCAAAATGTTTTATTAAATTAATTGTGTTTCTTTCGCCGTTAGCAACAAGACATTGTAGTGGCTTGATGCTCGAATGCCAATTTCTTGGACGTATTACAACATGCTCTTGATTAGTACTATATATATATATATATATATATATATACACACACACCGGTATATATATATACCGGTATATATATATATATACACACACACACACACACACACACACACACACACACACACACACACACACACACACACACACACACACACACACTACATATATCTATAGTATCTATCGGTCTACACCTGCAGTTCAATATGGTTGTACATATATGTAATTACAATAAAATGTGTGCAAAAATACAGGAGGGTGTGGACACATGCAGTCAAAATGAAATCAGACTGCAAAAAGCAGAATATTAATTAGGTCCCATGACATCCCCCCTCCCCTCCGTGTCCCTCCATGGGTTCATACCCCATGCACCCTATACCCACTACAGGGTATGGGTTCATACCCCGTAACCCCATGCACCCTACCCACTACAGCAGGGGTGCCCACACTTTTATGACGTGAGAGCTACTTTCAAAATTATCAGCTCAACAAGATCTACCCACCATTGCTGAAAATAGTTTAAATATGTACCTGAGGGGGCTTTAGAATAGCGGCGCTGGCATAGGACAAATGCACTTGGAATGGGAAATAGAGGGGGAGAAATCTAATAGTTAGGAGTTTTATGTATTTAATTTGTAATGCTACAGACATTTGTGCACAGCAACACTGTTGAAAACAAAATATTGCATTGTGAGTTTGAGCTTACATGACCCCTTTTGTCAATCAATCAAGTCACCTTTAACTCAAGTGGCAGATTCCAAAAATAGTTTTTTATATATTTAAATTAAATATTCTTTAATATTCTGTCCTGTGATCTACCTGCACAGCCTTTGTGATCTACTGGTTGATCGTGATCTACCTTTTGGGCACCCCTGCACTACAGGGTATGGGTTCATACCCCATGCACCCTACCCACTACAGGGTAGGGTTCATACCCCATGCACCCTACCCACTACAGGGTATGGGTTCATACCCCATGCACCCTACCCACTACAGGGTAGGGTTCATACCCCATGCACCCTACCCACTACAGGGTAGGGTTCATACCCCATGCACCCTACCCACTACAGGGTAGGGTTCATACCCCATGCACCCTACCCACTACAGGGTATGGGTTCATACCCCATGCACCCTACCCACTACAGGGTAGGGTTCATACCCCATGCACCCTACCCACTACAGGGTAGGGTTCATACCCCATGCACCCTACCCACTACAGGGTAGGGTTCATACCCCATGCACCCTAGCCACTACAGGGTAGGGTTCATACCCTGCACCCTACCCACTACAGGGTAGGGTTCATACCCCATGCACCCTACCCACTACAGGGTAGGGTTCATACCCCATGCACCCTACCCACTACAGGGTTCATACCCCATGCACCCTACCCACTACAGGGTTCATACCCCATGCACCCTACCCACTACAGGGTTCATACCCCATGCACCCTACCCACTACAGGGTTCATACCCCATGCACCCTACCCACTACAGGGTTCATACCCCATGCACCCTACCCACTACAGGGTTCATACCCCATGCTCCCTACCCACTACAGGGTTCATACCCCATGCACCCTACCCACTACAGGGTTCATACCCCATGCACCCTTCCCACTACAGGGTTCATACCCCATGCACTCTACCCACTACAGAGTTCATACCCCATGCACCCTACCCACTACAGGGTTCATACCCCATGCACCCTACCCACTACTATAGGGTTCATAGTCCTATTCCTGTCAGTGGAAGTTGCTCAGTGGCGTTTTGAAGCACCCGGAAGAACGGTCTACGGTGCAAACGAGCCCTCAATGTTTTAGCCCAGCTGCACGTGGTTTCCCGGTCATGAATCCATGGGTCCGCCTGCAGTTCACGCTCTAACCACTAGGGCTGAGTGCTTCAACGCTGGAGAGCCTCCCTGGGGGCTTGGGGTAGAGCAGTGTTTCTCAAAGAGGGGTCTGGGGACCCCGCCCCCGATCCTTAAGGAGATCCCCAGAAATGTTATTTACTAGACGTTACCATGATATAATTCACAGTAGGATTATACTGATCAAACATTTCACAGTCTCCACTGTCACCCCCCCCACGTACAGTAGACTGTCAATTATGGAATTCTGTATTAAGTCTCAATTATATCAACAACTATCATCTATACCTGAGACCAAATCTAATCAAATGAGTATTCATTCATGGCTTATTAGATATCAATTTGAGGGTCCTTGACACGCCTTCCTCAATAACACCCAACATTTGAAGTGCCCTTGAGCAGGGCACTTCCCCTACAGCTCTGGTGGAGCTGCTGAGAAACCTACATTATAGGTGAATATTGTACTGGGTGTGAAATGTGTGTTGTACTGCATGAGGGTGAAGCTCAGTGAACCTGCCCTGTATAAATGTGTAAATAAAGGCTAACAAGGACCACAAGCCTTAGCTAAAAGCTAATAACAATAAAAATGTATTTGTATAATGCATTTCGAAACAAGGTTACGAAGTGCTTTACAAAACAAGATAAAAATGACCAGAAGATAAAATGGAAGAGACATAATGATAACATCAACTAAAAACAACATAGAAGAACATTAGAAATCAAAAGCAGGAATTAAGTAGGATAAGAGAGAAGAAGAAGCTAAATAAAATGAATAAGCACTATTAAAAAGTCTTAACATAAGTATGTTTTGAGAAGTGGTTTAAACGACTTTGTCAAGAAGACTGGGCCATTAAAGGGATAGTTTTTAACTTAAGCTGTATGAAATACTTGCCGTTAATATAGTGGTTGCAACTGTAGTAATTGATCGCCCGAGTGCCGTGGTGGGAGACTGGAAGTTCTGCTCTGTTTTTGGTGAAATATGAATTATTTCTCTGCCAGCTAGTTGTTAAGTTAATAAATTAAATTAAGTTCCCTGTGCCACCATCCGCGTTCACTTTAAGAGAAGGAGTTAGCCCGCCCCCCCCCCGCCCAATACACACTTTAGTATTATTAGCACAAGCACACACTGTTTACCTCTCACCAGAAACGCTTGCATGTTAGGAGCGACGCAGTACAAAGTCACAAATTACATCCGAACTTTGGAGGGCTGAAGATTCACCATACTTATGGAGGCTGGAAAATCCTGCTTGTAACCGAGTTAAACGGAGATCAGATTTAATGTCCCATAGCTGGTGGTGACGGAGGCATTGAATAGCAATGTTAAAAGCTGCCATGGGGCTCAATCATTATATACGTCACGGAATATACGTTGGGGTCCGTATACGGACCTAGCAAATAACGTCCCCTAGCCGTGGGGTACGTATATTATACGGACTTGACAGAAAAAGTTGAACGAAAGTTGCGCTAATATTTTAGAAATAGGTCAACAATACAAATTACGCTAGTTTTGTGGATGAATTTACTTTTAATACGTGTCCCCAGTGCCCCCCACAAAATGACCGGAACTACTTAATATTCACCAAAATCAGAGCAGAACTCCCACCACGGGATTTGGGCAATTTATTTCATCACCCCCAGGAGGGGGGCAGGAAAAGAGGACAAATTGGGGAACAATCCAGACGGCATTACCTGAGGATCTCCTGATACATTCAGGCTGATTAGGGACTAGAATATCTCAAATGTAACTAGGAGGCAGCCAGGCCTAGTAAGGTTATAAAAGTAATCAGTAAAGTCTTAAAATCTATTCTGACAGGCATTTGGTTCAAGCCACACAAGTGTTTTTGAGAGGCTGGCCAGCTGTAAGCAGGCCAATTTCAAGGAGGAAGACTTAATGGGCAGCGAAATGAGTGAGGGACAGAGAAAGGTTGGAGGACAGGAGATAGAGGAATAGGTGATAGAGATGGGTAAGAGAGAGAAATGGAGAGAGAGAGAAAATAAGAGAGGGAGAGAAGGGGGAAGAGACAAAAAGAGAGAGATGAAGGGAGAAAGAGAGAAGAAAGGAAATAAAAGATAAACAACAGAAGGGCACGTCTATTCAGAGGAGCAGATGGACAGGGGCGTCCCCTGCCAGTGGCTGTGATGTTGTAGGTCTGAGTCCCAGGTCCTGACCTCTACATGTCACCCATCTCTCTCTCTCTCTCTCTCTCTCTCTCTGTGTGTGTCTCTCTCTCTCTCTCTCTCTCTCTCTCTCTCTCTCTCTCTCTCTCTCTCTCTCTCTCTCTCTCGATAACAGTGAGAAGGAGACAATGTAGGGGAGATACAGGAGAGAAGGTTTTGTGGTGGTGGATTCGATCCCAGGACAAGCATGGGTGTGGCTCAAGAGATTGGCTACACAATCACTACACAATTTCTGGGTGCTCCAGAAAAAAGTACCATAAAAACGCAGACAGACAATTAGACATGCTGACACTGGGAATTTATGAGTGAGACTGATCTGAAACATTAACCATCCTAATGTGTTCCTCTGTCTGTCTGTCTGTCTGTCTGTCTGTCTGTCTGTCTGTCTGTCTGTCTGTCTGTCTGTCTGTCTGTCTGTCTGTCTGTCTGTCTGTCTGTCTGTCTGTCTGTCTGTCTGTCTGTCTGTCTGTCTGTCTGTATAGAATAATACCACACAAGCAGCCTTTAGCCCTGGGTGATGGGGAATGGTAAAAGAAAAGCAAGGGTGATAATAACTGATCAAAAGCAAAACACAAGACCTGAAAACAGCTAGCGAACGTTGATGGTTCACGGATTGATTGGCTGCGTACCAACATGGGCGAGGCTCGCCAGCAGCACCTGCCATGCTCTCAGCCAACTCCCTCTCCACACTGATGGGGAATCCCAGTGGGACTACTGTATTTGCTGGGGCAGTTCATCATTAACACTAACAGTAATGTTTCATCTCAATAATGAATTAATGTGTTGATCAAATGCTATTTTCCCTTTGTCTTTGTGAACAAATAAGGCTGGGAACAGTACGTGAAATTATAGCCTATCGCGTATTGCCTGGCATTTGTCGTAGCCCAAAGTTAGATACCTGTATGTATGATAATACCGGGTATGATAACTTATTACTGAGTTCAGATGGCCCAGGTGATACTATCACCTGGGCCATCAAATATCGGCCCAAGCCTAATGAGCAGATTAGATGCAGCAGTGTGCATCCTCCATGCAGCACAGCAGAGCCACGACCTGCCGTTTAGAGCTTCTCTCAGATCAGCCGCTAGAGTTGAGGCGGGCTGAGGACACAGTCTAACAGGGCACACGAGGACAACGGCAGGATGGATGGGAAAAAAAGTGGTGGTGTGTGTGTGTGTGTGTGTGTGTGCTGTGCGTGCGTGCGTGGGTGCGTGCATGCGTGTGTGTGGGTGGAGGGGGGGTAAATGAGAGAGGGAGAGACGAGGAGTATAAGTAAGAGGGGAAGGAGAGATACTGTAGGTCACGAAACATCAGTAGGGAGAAATGAAGACGGAGAGAGATGGTGAGAGACAGTCAGACGGGTCTGATCTTCAATAAAATTAATAAATACAATGTATCCTTGCAGCATCACAAAGTAGTATAGTAGTAGTTTTATTAAAAGCAGTAGTTAAATTAAAAGCAAATTAATACAATACCTTCATTTGTCGTCCTTGTAAACATATGTACCAAAAAGGGGTAGGCTGAAGCCTTAGCTTAATATCATAGGTAAGAAAATACAACAAAACAAAGAACAAAAAAACTAAAACTAAAATAAAACAGACAAACACACAAAAGGAAAAAAATCACTGATTTACAAGACAGAAAATAAAATAAAAGTAACCAAAACCTCTTCTCATTGTTTAGTATATAATATCAGTCAAGTATATTTTATGTAATAGTAAATTAATATAGCATATTATAATATATAAAATATATTTCATATCATACCAATGTTCTACCGCATACAGTATCTACATTATTATTATCTTAGATCTGTACATCTTTTTAAATGTGTTTATTGAGCTACAATTTTTAAGATCATCATCTAAGCTATTGCATAAATGTACCCCTTTAACAAATACACATCATCTACCTTTATTATTTACCCCCGCTCTAAAATGGCAATTCAATTAAGGTGTTTCCAGACCAAACAAACTTGTCCAGAGACTCCAGACTAGTCAAAACTAGTTAAAACTGTAAAACTGTCAAAAGACTGCAAACAGACTGCAGCAGACTGAGCACTATCAACCGTCGGCCGACGAGGAAATCCTGTGCAATAACTTTCCATACCAGGAGGTGGAAGTAGTCTGCTGGGGGTGCCCAGCTGGAAACAACCGCACTGTCTAAAACAAAATAACAACAACACACTGTCGCGTAACTGTCATCAGAGTCATGACGCCTCGATATTTATTTATATAGCCTACCATCTACACCAGTTAATAATATTTATGGCAACCAGATCGAGATATGAGCAAAGTCCTCCGAGAGAAGTGAAGCGGAGCGGGGCAACCACCAGCATATATGGTATAAGTTCTGTAGCTAGTTAGCCTTTTAGCAACAATCTTTTTACAGTAGGCTATATTTATGTACAAAACACACATGCATGTAAACAGCAGTGTTGGGCTTTTTATACAAGCAGTCATTTAGTATTATTATCGTGATCACTTCTCGAAGGCTCATAGCTGTAGCAAGTTATAGCAACCATAGCAACAGAGTACAGACAATAAAAACCCCCCTCTATCTCTGCACTTCTGTCTCTTTGATTGACAAGCTAAACAACCAATGAGGGTGCTCTACAGAGCCTTTTACCCCACCACTCTTCTTTATCGACTGGGTCTGTGAACGACCAAGCATGTCGGGTTTCTCACGATCCTCACCGGAAACGTCAAGACTAGCTATCGACAACCTGCCGACAGGCAAGAGACGGCAGAAATCCGTCCCGACGCAAAATCATGAACGAATCTGTGCAATCTGTAGGTGTCTTTAGGTTGTACCGGCTCTCTCTAGGCCGGAACAGCTCCTGGATCAGCACAAAGACAGTCACACAACAGAACACTGAGTAGTGAGTACTGAACAGTGGCTGGTTGGCCAGAATGGAGGGACTGCTCAACGTTTCTAACTTCTAACTTTCTCCCTTTTCGTCACAGGAAGCAATCTGGGCCAAATCAAATCTGAAAGAAAAATGATTTAGTAAAACTACCCAAACAAACAAAGAGTGAAACAGAGGAAAACGGTCTGGAGATTATGTGGATATGTGGAGGGTTGTGTGGCTGGGAGAGGAAAACAGCAAGCCTGACTGGAAGGAGAGGTGGGAATGATGGAGAGTGTGAATTTAGAATTATATGTTAATCTGGGATATCTGAGGTTAATTCAGGAAAATATAGTCTCGTCTAAGATGAGTCTAACTATTCTAGTTTTAATTCCATCCATTCTAGTTCCATTTAGTTCAGCTCAGTCCACTTTTATCCAGTTTATTGCGAACGAAGTGATTGCGAACGAAGTGAGCACTAACTATAGAAGCTGGCCAAAATTATCTGTCTGTGTGTGTGTCACGCTGTAACACCACCCGCCCGCAACTGAAATTGGAACGATACAGAGGTCTGTGTGTGTGTGTGTGTGTGTGTGTGTGTGTGTGTGTGTGTGTGTGTGTGTGTCAGACTGCCACAACAGCTTTGTTCGCTTCCCGCGTTTACGCGTCTTACTTGTTACAATCAAGTACAGTCAAATTCACTCAATAATCAAGACTAATGCATTCCAATCTACCAGTCCAGTGTATAGAGGCACAAATAAAGGCACAGTATCGTTTATAGGCAAAACAAAGTTTGATACCTAAAGGTAACATAATATAAAGTCCCTCCTCTGTTCAGAAGGTGACACTGTGATGATGTGGATAAAGATGAGACTGGTCAAACTTGGATCTCCCCCCTCTTTTTAGAGGAGACACACCCCCCTGCCTCACCAAACCATTGAAGACAACTTGAACTTGAAAAAAATGATGCAGGCCCGGGCCGGCCTATCGGTCCGGGCACCTAGGCTCCCAACGCACGGTACAACGTGGGTTTGAGTCCCGATCCTCACAAACTTTACTGTATCTCACTCAAGGGGGCAGGCAGACTTTCCAACGTTGAAGCTCTGGGTCCTAGTGGTAGGAGGAGGGACTACAGGCGGACCCGTGGATTCATGACCGGGAAACCCCATGCAGCTGGGCTTTAACGTTGAGCGCTCGGTTGCCCTACGTCACCTCAAAGTTGAGGTCCTGGGAGGGACTTCCGGCAGTCTTCCGGGTGCTTCAAAACGCCACTGAGCAACTTCCACTGACATGAATAGCTGGGGGGGCGGAGCTTCGCGCCAGTTCAGTCTCTATTATATATATACTCTATGATCTCACTCCCCGTTTCTCTATCCTTGTTTCCTGTCTGTTTCACTATCAATAAATGCAAAAAGCCCCCAAAATAGTTTTTTGTTATACTTAACAAACCAACACATACAGTACATACCAGACTACAAACACACACAACTGTAGCCAATACCATATTCAAGCCAATTATGCATACATACTAGAGCAGAGCAAAATATGGAAAACAATTTGAAAATCTAACATTTTAGGATGTTAAACTTCAAGAAGAACATTTAACTTTAATTATATGATGAACAAGAAAACAAGTAATAAATGCACATAAATTGTGGCGACAGAGAAGCATTTTGGCTGTTGTTTGGCTTTGCTCTTTGTCATGCCACTATAATTACGCCACTCGTGGTCAGTTTATGTATATGGCCCAGGCTTCCAAATATCAGTATGACAAATCTACATCACACACACATGCACACACACGCGCCACTTGTCTCCCTGCTAGCAAATGAAGTTGAGGGATTCGTTCACTGTCCTCTACAACATGAATTATTAAGCACAGTCCGCAGAACAGTCAACAGCCCACTACACTGTGTAGTGTGCACGCACGCACGCACGCACGCACGCGCACACGCACACGCACACGCACACACACACACACAGCCTATTATATCATACTGAGCTACCATTAAATAAGGTTATTTGTCCCTGTGTATATATCGGTGTGAGTGAACTGTGTGTGCGACTGCGATACACCCCCCACCCACCAACTTGCAAAACACCTAAATTACACTGTACACCCACACTGTCATTCAGTCACAGACCCAAACAGCAATCTGCTACACTGACACTGATATCAGCCGCTTGATGGCTAACCCAGCGCCACACAACAAGCAATATAGTCATTACTCCATAAACGTACCAATGTTACCAGTGACGCAAAATATCCCAGTATCAGGGATGGCCTGGTAATGGTAATGGTCCCAGTTCAGATCAGAAAATACATTCAAACGTATGTGTGTGTGTGTGAGTGGAATGATAATTGCCTGATGAGGACCTAAGTGGTCGAAACGTTGCACCAGTTAATAAAGTACGTCTTTGGAGCTTAGACAAGTGTGCGGATGTTTTTTCTTCTCCTTGATTCTCGCCTTGATGCCTTGATGTCCAGCACCTGGCCTAAATACAGGCATAAGATGTGCACACAATCCTCTCTGTGAGTGGAATTCACACTTGGATAAAGGCATCATTTTTGTCGATCTGCAATCAAATACATACAATTTCCACGCACTTCTTTTTCTGTCTGTCCAACACAAATACAAGCTGGATTGCCATAGCCTGATTATCAGACTGTAGCTTTCTTGAAGCTTCAGTCTGACATCGTCTCCTGTCTGAGCGATTTCAAGGGGGAGGGGATTAGAATTTCCCTCAACCAGTAGCCATTGGTGTCGTTTTTCCCTCCTTCCTCTGTGTGTTGCGCTGCGTGATGACGCTGAAAACGGGACTCGGCGCTGATTGGTTGTTCGTTAGACCCACCCCCACCACCGATTCTCATTGGATAATACATTTTTGTACCGAAGAAATGATAGGTTCACAGTGCAACACCAGACCAAGAGACACAGTCCACTCAGAGAGTGGGCGGGGTCTTTGGGCTGGATCCAGGCTAGGATTGCCATGCTTTGCCAAGATTTTGGTGACCTTTCCTCCAGCACCAACCTTAAGCCAAAAATTTAAATTAATTTTAATAGTAGTATAATTACATCCTATTGCAGTCATTTACAAAATATGAATTCATCAGAGTGATGCAGTATTTGCTCCCTTCCAAATAATAGTGGAACTCAAGAAAGAGGTGCGATCCGAGCGCTCAAAAAAGTAAAAGAAAAAAAAAGAAAAGAGGAGAGGGCGGATATAAAATCAGGGTACTTAATTAAAGGGCCCTGATGAAAGTGGTCAACTCAGGGTCCTCTCCTTCACACCTGCCTATTACACAGTTCCACGTGCAAATGAAAACGGTTGATTGGACCGACGTTTTGGCCGCAGACTTCGGCGTAGTCTCAACAACCATTAATATTAACGTTATTGCCCACTGCCTTAAGGTATAGGCGGGCGTGGCATACCATTTTCCTCCACGGCTGTTTCCCACTGTCCCTGATGGGGTATGTTATTAATTAGGGCTGGACATTATGTTCAGCTGTGGAGAACACCGTTTAAATTTAACAGCACTCAAGCAGCGAAATGTTTGGGTTCCTCCACTTCCGCCTGTGTCTTTGTGAACATTAAACGTCCAGCAACAGTCTCTCTCTCTCACACACACACACACACACACACACACACACACACACACACACACACACACACACACACACACACACACACACACACACACACACACACACACACACACACACACACACACACACACACACACACACACACACACACACACACACACACACACACACACACACACACACACACACACACACACACACACACACACACACACACACACACACACACACACACACACACACACACACGCGCACACACGCACACACGCACACATGTAAACGCAAATCCACACACAATTCCAGTAATCCACACCGTGATCGAATGGCACATGCTGACACAGACACTTACGCAGACGTACTCAAAGTCACACATCACATGAGTGGAAGGAAGGTGTTGCACGCGCACACACACACACACACACACACACACACACACACACACACACACACACACACACACACACACACACACACACACACACACACACACACACACACACACACACACACACACACACACACACACACACACACACACACACACACACACACACACACACACACACACACACACACACACACACACACACACACACACACACACACAAGCTCAGTGGAAGGAAGAGTGTGGGAGGGGGGATTCCAGTGGTGACTTCTGATGTAAAAGGCGCTCCGCTCGTAGGAGGAGGCCGGTGAAGCAGAGTCAGAGAGAGGATGTTACGTACATACAGTATACCTCATACACTGTCAACAACACAGGCATTATATCGTCACGGTCCTCTCATATGTCCAAAACTGTTTCTTTTCAGGATTAAAGCAAATAGCAAAAAAATAAATGAAAATATATATAATCAGCTCTACAATCTGCTGTTTGCTACCTTTGTGTGGTACTGTAGTAGTAGAAGTAGAGTAGGGAAGTCATTTCATAAGGAGAATAGAAGATAAGAGATAAGGCTATAAAATCTTTTTCAGCTGAGAACCCAAAACAAAAGATACATTTGGTGTCTACTCGGGATCCAAACTTACAAAGAAATACATTATGAATTAAGCCCTATTTTACAAATAGTGAAAATTGCAGATTTACAAGCTCACGACGTGTCACAATGCAGCGATCGTCACTGTCCACAGTCCACACGAGTCGCGACAGTGAGGATAGAATGCCTGGTCGTTGACGTGTATGAGGTATAAACACGAGGCCTATGTCCTCTCTCAGTGACTCAGTGCTTCACCGGCCTCCTCCTACGAGCACCTGTTACATCAGAAGTACCCACTGGAAGCTGCGATGTGAGCTTGTAGATCGACCAATTTCACTATCTCTTGAAATTATTTTAAAATTATAATATTTTTGAAGGTGATATTATAGGCATATATATATATAGGCATATATATATATATATATATATATATATATATATATATATATAACAATACAATTATTTGTATGCTCTTGTAAAGCATTCTCTCTTAGCTTTCTTACTGTCCGTCTCTCCTACAATGTCTCCCTATCAGTTCTCCTACTGTCTCCTACAATGTCTCCCTCTCAGGTTTCCTTATGTCTGTCTCTCCTACACTGTCTGTCTCCTTCTCAGGTTTCCTTCTGTTTGTCTCTCCTACTCTGTCTCCCTCTCAACTTACCTACTGTCTGTGTCTCCTACACTGTGTCCCTCTCAACTTACCATACTGTCTGTCTCTCCTACACTGTCTCCCTCTCAGGCTTCCTTCTGTCTGTTTCTGGTTTCCTTCTGTCTGTCTCTCCAGCAGTCTCCCTCTCAGGTTTCCTACTATCTGTCTCTCCCACACTCGCTCCCTCTCAGGTTTATTTCTGTCACTGTCTCTCTCTCAGCTTTCCTATGGCCTGTCTCTCCTACAGTCTCCCTTCTCAGCTTTCCTTCTGTCTGTCTCTCCTACACAGTCTCCCTCTCAGCTTTCCTATTGTCTGTCACTGCTACACTGTCTCTCCCTCTCAGCTTTCCTATTGTCTGTCACTGCTACACTGTCTCTCCCTCTCAGCTTTCCTATTGTCTGTCACTGCTACACTGTCTCTCCCTCTCAGCTTTCCTACTGTCTGTCACTGCTACACTGTCTCTCCCTCTCAGCTTTCCTACTGTCTGTCACTGCTACACTGTCTCTCCCTCTCAGCTTTCCTACTGTCTGTCACTGCTACACTGTCTCTCCCTCTCAGCTTTCCTACTGTCTGTCACTGCTACACTGTCTCTCTCTCAGCTTTCCTTCTGTCTGTGTCTCCTACACAGTTTCCCTCTCATCTTACCTATTGCCGCTGCCTCAGAAAATCAAAATAGCCAAGGCAGTAAGTTGCCAACTGTCAAACTGAATACAGGTCAACGGTATCATATATGTCAACACTTAGTGCTAAATCCCCTTTCATTGTGCTGTGTTGTGTGCGTGAGTTCATTCTGTATATAATAGGAGCCTTGAGACAAATTTACACTGTCAAACGACCATGTCTGCCAACAAAAGTGCTGTGTTGTCAACTAGGAAAATCTGTAATATTTTGTCATCAGACACAGTCGTAAGACAAAGTATAGATTAAACCAGCCTTTACATAAAGTGCCATATTTCTCTGTCCCCCATGAACTTTCTCATTTCTCAGTCCTGTTCTCACTTTCTGACACTGCTCCTCTCTTTCTGTTTACTCACTCACTCACTCACTCTCTCTCTTAATCCGTCAATCAATTCATCTCCTCTCAGTACTATATGGCATCCATATCTTTTAATTTCTCCACCAGTACATCTATACATCCCTCTATCTTCGCTCTCTCTTTTATTCTCTCCAACTCTGAAGGTGTGTCTATCTATTATTAATAGTGCCGTTCTGCAAACTCGACTCTTCTGACACAAGATCTGTGTGTGTGTGTGTGTGTGTGTGTGCGCGTGCGTGCGTGCGTGCGTGCGTGCGTGCGTGTGTGCGCATGCAGGCCTTCGTACGGTAAAGTACAGTATGCGTTCCAGATCTTCAGGACTTGTTTTGTCTTGTCTGAACTCAGCACAATGCGTCCACATAGTCATTAGTGGATGAGACAGCGATAGAGTACAGTAACGTCTGTGTGATCTATTTTTACTGCTAAACGGGCAACACTTTACTGAAAATGCCTTGTGAGAAAACTCATAAACACTCCCAATCGCGTATCGAAAATAGGACTGACAGACTTTTAGGGAACAAGTGGAGAACTTTGTCAGGTTCTTTCTACATCTTATTTCGGTATAGATTCAGACACACAGAATGACATCAGAAAGACACCAAACTGACAACTAGGCCAGTGGTTCTCAACCTGTGGGCCGAGCCCACTGGTGGGCCACGAGGGTATTGCAAGTGGGCCCCCAATAATTGGCAAAACACTATGATGGCAATCATGGCAAATCTGGCTGATCTGACAACAAGCCTCTCCGACCTACTGACCTACTGACTTACTGTGGTCAGATGGGTGGGCCACGAAAGCATTTGAGATTTTCAAGTGGGCCCTGATCCCGAAAAGGTTGATCCTACTAGATCTTCCAGGACTGACGATGTACATAGATGTGCAATCGTGCATATGTTACTGTGTGTGGAGAATCAATAGCCACAGCATATTAGAAAGGCTGCGTGGAGAATATCTGCAGTCTGTACATTCTGTTCTATACTGGATGCTCTGATCGCTTGGAGGGACCTGTGTGTGTGTGTGTGTGTGTGTGTGTGTGTGTGTGTGACCACGACACGTGTGTTCGTCAATGCACATGTGTGCTGTGGTGATCATTTTTGATGCATTGCATTGAGTGCACATAAATGCACCTACAAACACGTGCACACATGCTTGCTTGCTTGCTTGCACGCACGCACGCACGCAAGCACACACGCACACATGCACACACGCACACACGCACAAACGCACACACGCACACACACGTTGATGCTCGGGTTCAGCCTGAGCTGTATGAGAAATTGGAACAAAGTGAGCAGGAAGGAACAGAGAGAGAAGAAAGAGGGATAGGGAGAGCGAACGAGAGAGTGACATATAGACTGTGTGCGAGAGAGACACAGAGAGAGAGAGAGAGAGAGGGAGAGAGAGAGAGAGAGGGAGAGAGAGAGAGGCAGAAAAGGTGCTTCCTGTGTGAGTAATAATAAAAAGGAGGTCAGTGCCTGAAGGGGTGGGGCTATGTCGTTGTGCACTGCAACACACACGCGCACACGCACAGACGCACACACACACACACACACACACACACAATATATGACCTGTTTCAGTGCTGGACTGGACTGTTCATCCTGCTCTCTCTAAGATGCACAACAAATATTGCAACTCCATACACACGCATGCACGCACCCACACACACGCACGCACCCCATGTCTATTATGTTCATTAAAACGCCTTTCTAGGATGGACAAGGCGTATAATAATACTGCACTTCTGGGCTGGCCTCTAACCTTCAGCTGCACAAACTGCTGCATGCTGCAGCTGGTCTGAATGCAGCAACCGCCACATGAGCAGACACTCATTGCAGGTGTGTGACTTCATTGAAATATGTGCATTTTGCCATTTGCATTGTTGAACCAAGTAATCCCAACTCATTGCTGAGACACCTCTTCAGTGCCGATATGAAAGGTATATGAACGTTTGCTATGGCATTGCAAAAGAACAATCTGCTATTTGTCCCAATGTGACTGCAAAACAATTGCCACTATAAGCTTTATACCCTTTATAACATATATATAACGACACAATGTGACATAGCTCTGTTTACAAAATGCTGTACCCCCTCCAACTGTATATACTTTCCGCATTTTCAACAGTTTCATTAGATTTTGACACTTGCTTTGGCAATGATTGTAAACATATGTTTTCTCATGCCAATAAAGCTCCTTTGAATTGAGTTGAATTGTATGGAGTTTGGCCTGGTAGTCTATAGGGAGAGGACAGCATGTACCGACCCGACCCTCCTCCCCATTTGAAAAGACCCTCCCCTCCTCCCCATTTCAAAAGCATGAATTACAATTCACGGGCCATTGTGAAACCTCACAGTAAAATCCTGACCCTGAACGGGTCCCATTTTTACACTCTCTCAAGAGTTAAATTAACACATGGGATTTTATAGTGCAGCTCCCATATGGTGCAGTGTTACATGTACATTCACAGTTGGGGGGGTGGGGTAGGCTGATACATTGTATTTACGCCAGAGAAAGATGTTTTAGGGTTATAGGTTTAGCGCAAAGACATCTTTTTTTATTTAGTTGTATGACAGTTTTGGTTGCTGAAAATAGCTCATTTTCAAGTTCTGCGTTCACCACTTGAAAACCGGTATGAATATGTAGAAGTCAGACTCTAGTGGAATAAGCCTTCTGAAGGGTCCACCTGAGCCATGTTTAGATGCCAGAGTTAACGCCTATGGAGCCACTAGCACGGTGCTACTGTGGGGATTATTGTGCGTCGATGGATGCTATCATTACGGCTACTTCTCTCTTCTCTATTTATAGTACACAGATCTCTCTCTCTCTCTCTCTCTCTCTGGGTCTAGCTTTCACATTCTCTTTTATTCTTGCTCTCAGCTCTCTCTGAATGTCTGCTGCTCTCCTGCTGTCTCTATCGCTCTTCCTAGTGTCCACTGCTCTCACTCACTGTCTACACAACTCTCCTGCTCTCTCTCTCTCTCTCTCTCTCTCCGTCTGTATGTCTGCATGCTTTCTATGTCTCTGTCTACTGTTTTATCTCTCTCTCTCTCTCTCTCTCTCTGTCTGTATGTCTACTGCTCTCTATCTCCCGCTTTCTCTCTCTCTCTCTCTCTGTCTCTCTCTCTGTCTACTGGTATCTCAGTCTCGCTATCTCTCTAGGCCTGCTGCCCTCTGTCTCCGATTCACACACACACACACACACACACACACACACACACACACACACACACACACACACACACACACACACACACACACACACACACACACACACACACACACACACACACACACACACACACACACACACACACACACACACACACACACACACACACACACACACACACACACACACACAATAATAATTCATATTTGTTTATAATAACTAAATTATAAATTATAATCATTTATAAATTATTAGTTATACCTAGTTGCACTCAACAACATGGTATTTTCAACACGTGTGTGGAAAATACTTTAACATAATAAACTGTACTGCACAAGGAGCACTGCAAGTGATGAAAATGTCAGGACAAGACAAAGAGAATAGAAAAGGAGCTATCTTAACAATGTTTAACAGAGGAGAGGAGTTTTTAAACCACTTGAGCCATATCCTGGTTAAGATTCAGCAAAAAAGGGGTGCAAGGTGGCACAGTCATTAGCACCGTCACCTCACAGCTATAGAGGGTTCCCGGTGTGATTCCCGGCGGGGACGCTGTGGGCGTTGGGGGGCGTGTTCTCTCCTCCGCGTCTTCAGCGCCCATACCCTAGTTGGGGTTGAGAAAGGGCCACTGTGGAGTTTGCATGATCTCGTCGTGTCCCCTACGGTATGTACTAGTCTAGGTACCGCCACAAAAAACATGCAGTAATACTGGTCTCTATACTGCTTCCCCCTGCTCAGCTAGGGCACCTGATGGAAAGGAAAGGAACTGGTTGGAATACTGGTGCGAGGAAACTCCCTCATTAGAAGATAAGAAACGACCTGCTCACTCCTCATGCAGTGAAGAAAATGGGATGAGCTCAGTTTAGGGCTCTCCCCAGGTTGGCAGTGGGAGAGTAGAGCTGCAGGATTACAGTTTAGGCAATTGGCACCGGGTGAAAAAATGGCTTACAAAATCGTGGGGTAAAAATTATTCAGCGAAATCAGCAGATCTACAAGCTCACAGTGTATTCCATTGCAATGTTGTGAGCTTGTAGATCTGCAATTTAAGAATTTTACGTCCTATAAATAAATTCCTATTGACAATGAATGGAGAATTTTACGTCATAGTGTCTAAGCAAATAGGCATGTCAATTTTACGTCATGATGATGTACTTTACACGGGTGTGATTTTTAACATAGAAGGAGGTATGTTTTTGCGGGCCTCCTATACACAGGTTGAAACGATATTGACAATGAAGGGAACATTTACGCCATAATGTGCCTCATTACGTCATATTGTCTCTTTATTGTTAATGGCGTTTAATGTTTGTGTTGGCACCATTTGTTTTATATCACCATTACATCACCTAATCAACATGAGTTAGACTTTAATACTGTATATTAGCGCCCCTCACTTCACACGGGTCATCATCAAGAACAATGGTATTCTACAGTAGCTGCAAGACCACTTGGTTTTGATTAATTGATAATACTTTATTAGTCAGAAATGTAAGCACAGAGGTACCTTATTGGCTAAAAGGATGAAGGATAACACAAAAACGTCCTGGGGACTTGTTTCCATTGTGGTCCTATACCAGTACAGTACCAGTACAGTTTTGCAAAGAAGCATTTAGCTAGAATAGTTACTTTTGTGGTGGAGAAAAATCTAATCATACATTTTAAAACAAAGCAAGTTAAAGATGGAGTGCCATGATTTTTTTCCACTCTAAAACATAATCATCAGGTCTTATTGTTATATAAGGAGTGTACAGTATTTGTTTAAAAAAAATGTGTACCCCCTCATTTTTCTTTTCTCCCTGTATAAAGGCGAGATATTGTATGTTGTGACCAACTGCTACTGGTATGAACAATATAAAACTATTATTTATTTTATGTGGGCACCCCCACCAGTTCATTAAGTATGCCTGGTTTGCCTGGTGGGTGGTGATGGGTGTTGATCCACCTGAACTTAAGCCGCACCCACAGCTGTAGTTGTATGATAAAGGGGGAAAGGTTAGGGGAGGGGCTGAAAGTGTGATGTCACTATATTACTGTTTTTTTCATTGGCACGTTTGACTGTCAAGGTTTCAGCCTCCAGGAAGAAACCCTTAATACATGTATACATAAAAACGACTCCAGGGTGTCTAATGAAGTACTGTCACTTCATAGACACATGAAAAACTGGAAAAATACAAAAATTGTGCCACTCCATCTTTATGTAATAATTCAAGGAGACAATGAGAAGTGAGTAATTCAATTAAGTAAAACTAAATAAAATGTAACTAACTTGAAAGGTTGAGTGAACTTTACAAACTTGAAATGGCAGCAGCCATAACAACCCTATGTCACTAGTCACAGACTAGCAGTAAAAATAAATGCTCATTTTATGAACTTTTGTAGCTGTGATCTCCTCTCATTCCTATTGGTGGTTATCATTGTGGTTAGAGATAGCAGTGACTCTGATCAGCCCTTCTGAAACATATCTTACTCTGCGCTTGTTAATTTAATTCAAATTGAATAATTCTTCCGTTTATTTCCCTGGGACCCTTTCAAAATGTCCACTAGAAAACCCAGGTGGATCAATAGTCACATTGTGGTGGACAGTGCTCTGCAGTAACTGAGTGGGCAATGTGTTTGATGGGGCAGTGTTTGAGGCAGGGATGCACAGACTGGGAGTACAGCGGAACACAGCACCTTAATCTGGATTAGCTGCAAAATTAGAAGAAGCGCTCTTGGCGGTGTAATCCCCCATTGACAAAACCTCTGATCACTATGGCAATTTGCGTGGTTTAAGTATTTAAGTATTGAGTACTGGCCACTGAAACCTATAGTATCCCCTAACATTCACTGTTTAAGTGATTAAGTAAAAAATAATAGGTTACTTTACTTGAGCATTTCCATTTTCATACGTATAGGCAAATATTGTCATTTTTACTACACTGCAATTATTTGAAAACTTTAGTTACTAGTTACAGATTTAGATTATTATTACAAAACATATTTTGATTATTGCACTGCATAATGAGAAATGTAAGTATTTTGATGCCAATACTATTATAAGTTTACTCAAGTAAAATGTTCAAAGATTGACTTAGTTTTATTTGTAACATATCTAAATTGTGCTAAATTACTTCTAAGTAAGAAATCTTAGTACTTTCACTCAAGTAGCCTACTGTACTTTAGAGGAGCATTCAGTGATTTGGAAAAAACCCTGGTCCGCCCCGGTAACAAGATGTGCACATGCACGCACTACAGTGGGGGGATATGCGACAGGCCAACAGCACGCACACCAAGGCCCGCCCCCACTCGATCATGATTGGCAGAAGGCCCCTCTCTATCCTGATTGGATGAAGGCTGGGCCACCTAGCCAAAAACGAAACCGAAGGTTTTTTGACCCCCAGTTAGGGATAGGGAGGAACTCCTTATATGGTCAGCACACTCTATAGTAGGGAGGATTATCACAAGAAAAATAAGTGATATTTGAATTAAGTGAAATCCCTGAATATACCTTTAATAAAAGTAATGGTCTTTTTTGACGTTGAAAAGGCAATCTATTGAGGGTGACTATACTATAGGTTAATTGATCGGAAAAAGTAATTTGGGGTGAGGATGTTTCTATTCCTTTAAGTAGGCCAGGCCTATAGGACAATTTTGACACATATAACCGTAGACCACATTGGCTTTACTCTTGAGTAGGCCTATTGCCGTGTTTTGATACTCCCTCCAAGAGGCACATTTACTCCACTGCTAGATGACAGCTTTGAGATTTAGATTATACATTAACTACTACATTATATGCTATTATTAAAGGTTAAATCAGACCCATTTTTGTCTCCACCAGGTTGTCTCCACCAGGCCGAAGGCATGGGGAGAGAGTATGTTTTGCACTCTGTCCGTCCGTCCGTGTGTCCGTCCGTGTGTCCGTCCGTGTGTCCGTCTGTGAACAGCTAATCTCCGGCACCGTTAACCCGGTCGATGCCACATTTTGCACACACACTCCCTGGATGCCAACGATGAACCTCTGCCCCAAAATTTCCAGAACGGCCTGTTATAGCGCCACCAGGAGGCCGCTTTGTGCAAAACAAGTTTTTGGACAGTACACCTACAGATTTTGTCCAAACATCATGCAAATTGGTACACAGTCTCTCTACAGCCATTCAACGAAACAGGTCTTTCAGATTTCTCAGACTCCATCCTGATTGGCTAAGATTGGCTTCCAAAGTTCGCAGGAGTGCTCAGTTTCAAACAAAATGCTGCAAATCATGAACACATCGTGTGATTTCCGTGAAATTGTGCACGCACATTCCCACTAGCCCGAGGAAGAAATGCCACATGAACATTTTCAACTCATGGTGGCGCTATAACTGGCAGAAAAGTGTTTTTACCTCTAACTGCACGGATCTGTGGATAACTTTGTATGCCAACTCCCTAGAGGCCAAGGAAAAACCTTTGCGTGGAATTTTTCACATCTGCTCTTTATAGCGCCACCAGGAGGCCGACATATGTAAAACACATTTTCTAATATTACTCCTTCAGATTTTATCCAAATTTCACGCAAATCGGTACACATGCTCTCCATAGTCATGTGATCAAGACGGGTTTGTTTGATTTCTCACAATCCACCCTCATTGGCTATGATTGGCTTCTAAACTTTTCAGGAGTAGCCCGTTTTCAAATCAGCCTCATGGTGGCGCTACAACAGGCCAAGCCACATCACACACACGCACGCATGTACGCACACGCACACACACACACACACACGTTTATATTGCTCCTAAACATTTTGCCAAACATCACACTCACACTCCTATCCTCCTGGTGGAGACCTGTGCCCAGAAGGGCACTTTTTCTAGTTTCAGCTGTAGTAGCACTCCAGTGATGAACGCATTGCCATTAATGCATTACTAATTACAATCTAATAATGTGACATTATGAATTACGGACGTTTACATTATAAACAGACCTTAAGTTGTGCCGGACTGCCGGTATTGCCTCATAGGAGGGCTATGGGCTGTTCAGAAACCCGTCCGCCAGTGACATCATCGTTAGGCATGCAGATTCTTTTCACAAAAATGTTTAGATTTTTATTATCGTGAGAACAATTGCTTCCATTTTCACATTGCAACTTTTCAGGACTAGAAAGCCTGCAGTTTCTATTAGCTGGGATTCTCCATCGATGATGTCACTGGTGGACGGGTTTCTGAACTGCCCTCCTATATGAACACAGACAGAGTAGAAAACTAGAAAAAGTGCCCTTCTGGGCACAGGTCTCCACCAGGAGGATAGGATTGTGTGTGATGTTTGGCAAAATGTTTAGGAGTAATATAAACATGTTTATTTGTGTGTGTGTGTGTGTGTGTGTGTGTGTGTGTGTGTGTGTGTGTGTGTGTGTGTGTGTGTGTGTGTGTGACGCGACTTGGCCTGTTGTAGCGCCACCATGAGGCTGATTTTAAAACTGTCAAGTGGCATTTCTTCCTCAGCCTAGTAGTGGGAATAGGCATGCACAGTTTCACCGCAATCGGACGCTGCGTTGCGGAGTTGTGGGAATGTGTACAAAACGGGTCCAAAACGGGCTACTCCTGAAAACTTTAGAAGCCAATCGTAGCCAATCAGGATGGATAATTATGAGAAATCAAACAAATCACATGATCACATGACTATGGAGAGCATGTGTACCGATTTGCGTGAAATGTGGATAAAATCTGAAGGAGTAATATTACAAAATGTGTTTTACATATGTCGGCCTCCTGGTGGCGCTATAAAGAGCAGATGTGAAAAATTCCAGGCAAAGGTTTTTCCTTTGCCTCTAGGGAGTGTGCATACATGGTTTTACACAGATCGGTGCAGTTATAGGTAAAAACACAAATCGGCCAGTTATAGCGCCACCATGAGGCTGAGTTGAAAATATTCAAGTGGCATTTCTTCCTCGGCCTAGTGGGAATGTGCGTGCAACATTTCACGGAAATCACACCATGTGTTCATGATTTGCAGCATTTTGTTTGAAACGGAGCACTCCTGCGAACTTTGGAAGCCAATCTTAGCCAATCAGGATGGAGTCTGAAAAATCTGAAAGACCCGTTTCGTTGAATGGCTCTAGAGAGACTGTGTACCAATTTGCGTAATGTTTGGACAAAATCTGTAGGTGTACTGTCAAAACATTTGTTTTGCACAAAGCGGCCTCCTGGTGGCGCTATAACAGGCCAATGTGAAAACTTTGGGGCAGAGGTTCAGCTCTGGCATTCAGGGAATGTGTGTGCAGAGTATGGCTGCGATCAAGCCAACGGTGCCAGAGATTAGCTGTTCACAGACGGACACACGGACGGACACACGGACGGACGGACGGACGGACGGACGGACGGACACACGGACGGACACACGGACGGACGGAGTGCAAAACATACTCTCTCCCCATGCCTTCGGCCTGGTGGAGACAAAAATGGTGCCATTTCATCATGATTATGAGGTCCTAGATATGAAGATCTGAAGTGTTCCTTTAAAGTTTAAACTTTGCCGACTTCTTCCACCACCACTGACAGACACTGATCACTGATAACTGACTCACACACACACACACACACACACACACACACACACACACACACACACACACACACACACACACATCAGAGGATATTTTCATATATATACTAAACAAGCATAGCAGCAAAACAAGTCACTGACAGACACAACCCGGTTATATACCCACTAAACCCAGGCAGCTGCACTGCTGCAGTAGTGTAGCGGCAAATGCACCCTGCTTTCCCGGGGCGACACGAGAGAACACAGTGCACGGTTCTGCCTCGAGCAATAAAATAAAGAGAAATGGGATTCCCCATTCAATGGTTTGGTGAAGTCAAGTAAAAAACGTAGGTTACTATAGTAGGCTAGTACTAACCAGAACCTACTTTATTACCATGTTTTGGATGCAATAACATACGTTAAGAGTAAAGGAGGGAGGGAGGGAAGCCGCAGTCAAACAGGCAGAGTCAGTGCTGTGAGTGACAGAGTGACTGACTGACAGAGAGAGAGAGAGAGAGAGAGAGAGAGAGAGAGAGAGTTGTAAACCTATACAACTGCCTTGTAGATAGCAACCTGCAACAATTATGAGTTCAACCAAGTTGTCTATAACATTATTAGCAGTTAGCACCAACACCAAACCCAACATAACCTAAACAGTTTTACGCTTAGTTTCAAGATCACTCACCCTCAATGGTAGATCCGTCCAGTACGGTGCTAAACAGCTAAAGTAACTATAAAGGACAAATAAAAAATATATACATTAAAAATAATAATAAACTGCTAAATGATCTTCAAGAACCGACGTAGCCTATATCGCCTGGTTGGTGTTTGCTCGTTTCCGTCAACTGTTATGGCCTTTTAACTGCATAGTGCTTAGACATGGCTCTATCTATCCAATGTCAGTATGTCACAGATGGGATTCGGCCATTCGGGGCCATGCGAAGTGAAGTGAAGGAGAGGGGAGGAGGAGAGGAGGAGGTGAGGATAGCCGACAACAGTCACACAGCAGAGATATGAGAGTAGCTTCCCCTGGAGAGCGCAGGAGGTTCTGTTTTGATTGGCAGCTTGTGCGGTGACTCAGGCGCTGACTCACCGAATCGTGTCCCGCCCACACACACACATAGCGTCGTGTCCCGCCCCGCCCACACAGCGCCGGTGGCCAATGGAGCTGTTGCGAGGAAAGCACGAGCCGACGAGCGGCTTACGGTGCTTTTCCCTGGCTTTCCCCCCCTTGTTTAATAAGGAAAGTAGCTGTGATTACTCCAGTCTCCAATCAAGAGAAAGTTTGTTCAATGACAGATCTCCCCAGTTCTCCAGCTCTTTAATACACAGAAAAGGTATCAAATCAGGAAAGAGAACACCACAATGATCATTTATCCGTTTCAATCTTTATCTTTATTTTATTTTTCATTATTTGTCATCACTCCCATTTTCACTTAATCCTATCTTGTATGAGTTCTTACAGACACGCACACACACACAGTCACACACGCACGCACGCACGCACGCACGCACGCACACGCACACACATGATGAAGTCACTTTTCATATAGCCTACAAAAACTAAAGGTCACTGCCCACAATATTATAATTTTAATTGAAATGCTAATAAATGCAACAATAATGACATCTGAGAAATATAAATATGTCTGTGAGACTGTGCCCGAAGGATGCATTTCAAATTCCAAAATGCCTTAACACAATATCTGGCGTTTGATTTATTGATTGATTGATTGATTGATTTATTAACAGTTTGCAAAATTACAGTACATTTCAAGTACAACTCAACTGTGAGTGGACGACACCATAAAGCATTACACTTGTTTACAATAGGGCCCACCATTTTCAATTAATCAAAACATTAAGAGACGTACGAATATACACAACTATATAGTCAAAACAGGAAATCATCATATTAAAAAGGGAAAAGAAACATATACAGTGAGGGGGAAAAGGGGTGGGTGGGGGTTTGGAAGGAGTCAAGGGATTAGCATGTCTTAATGACTGTTGGTGGGGTGTTCCACATTTTGGTGGCATAGGAGCGAAATTTATTTAGTCCCTTGTTTGTGCCGAATCTGGGTTGCACATGGTTTGTTGAACTCCCTCTGGTGTTGTGGGCTTTGTTGACATTAAGGAAGTATTTAGACAGGTACATGGGTATCTTGGTGGTGTAGCGAATCTTGTGGACCAGACCCATTGCAAGATGCTGTACTCTGATGTCAACCCTAAGCCATTCCAGCCTGTCAAAGTGGGCAGGGGTGAGGTGGGTTCGGGGAGTGAGGCCAAGTAGGAGCCTGACAAGTTTGTTTTGGGAAGTCTGGAGCCTTGTTTTAAGGGCCTTAGAGGTGCTGTGGTACCAGGAGGTGCATGCATAGTCGAACCCTACACAGGTGATCCACTCCGTCCTCGCAGCTGCGATTAAAGAGACGCCAGTTGGAAATATTTTATAATCATCATCATCATCATCATCATCATCATCATGTAGGCTATTTATGGCAAGTCGACTCACTCCTCAGTTCTATGACCACTCTGATTCATTGTCAGTTATATTGTTATTGTCTCCACCAGGCCGAAGGCATGGGGAGAGAGTATGTTTTGCACTCCGTCCGTCCGTCCGTGTGTCCGTGTGTGTGTCCGTCCGTCCTTCCGTCTGTGAACAGCTAATCTCCGGCACCGTTAACCCGGTCGATGCCAAATTTTGCACACACACTCCCTGGATGCCAACAATGAACCTCTGCCCCAAAATGTCCAGAATGGCCTGTTATAGCGCCACCAGGAGGCCGCTTTGTGCAAAACAGGTTTTTGGACAGTACACCTACAGATTTTGTCCAAACATCACGCAAATTGGTACACAGTCTCTCTAGAGCCATTCAACGAAACGGGTCTTTCAGATTTCTCAGACTCCATCCTGATTGGCTAAGATTGGCTTCCAAAGTTCGCAGGAGTGCTCAGTTTCAAACAAAATGCTGCAAATCATGAACACATTGTGTGATTTCCGTGAAATTGTGCACGCACATTCCCACTGAAGAATTGCCACATGAACATTTTCAACTCAGCCTCATGGTGGCGCTATAACTGGCCGAAAAGTGTTTTTACCTCGAACTGCACGGATCTGTGGATAACTTTGTATGCCAACTCCCTAGAGGCCAAGGAAAAACCTTTGCCTGGAATTTTTCACATCTGCTCTTTATAGCGCCACCAGGAGGCCGACATATGTAAAACACATTTTATAATATTACTCCTTCAGATTTTATCCAAATTTCACGCACATCGGTACACATGCTCTCCATAGTCATGTGATCAAGACGGGTTTGTTTGATTTCTCATAATCCACCCTCATTGGCTACAATAAAATTCTAAACTTTTCAGGAGTAGCCCGCTTTGTACCCGTTTTGTACTGTACTGTGCACCACTGTACTGTACTGTACTGTACTGTACTGTACTGTACTGTACTGTGCTGCGCTGCGCTGCGCTGCACTGTACTGTACTGTACTGTACTGTACTGTACTCCACTGTACTGTACTGTACTGTACTGTACTGTACTGTACTGTACTGTACTGTACTGTACTGTACTGTATTCAACTGTAATGTAGTGTACTGTACTGTACTCCACTGTACTGTACCGGACTCCACTGTACTGTACTCCACTGTACTGTACTGTACTCCACTGTACTGTACTTCACTGTACTGTACTGTACTGTACTGTACTCCACTGTGCTGTACTCCTCTGTTCTGCTCTCTTCTCTTCTGTACTGTACTGTACTGTACTGTACTGTACTGAACTGTGCCATACTGTACTATACGGTACTGTACAAAACTGTACTGTACAATACTGTCCCATACTGTACTGTTCCATACTGTACTGTGCTTTACCATACAGTACAGTACAGTACAGTACAGTACAGTACAGTACAGTACAGTACAGTACAGTACAGTACAGTACAGTACAGTACTGTACTGTAGCATACTGTGCTGTACCGTGCTGCTGTGCCCTGTGTATGTGTGTGCGCACGTGTGTGTGTGTATTACAAGTCCATGGGCTATATATAGAGGGTATGCGTGTGACATCATCATCAAACCAGGAAGTTATGCGGGTGCCAAAAAATTACTTTCTAGCAGCTCATACATCCAAACAGAAAAGTCCAATATGATTGCATTAAACGCCGTTAAACAACATTAAACTCACTTTGCCACTCACTTTGCCACTCAGTCTCGGAGTGATTTTCGTCTTTTTTTCAAATCCTCAAAAATGATGAAAGAACGGCATGCTATAGTATGCCGTCTCTCTCTCTCATTCTCTGCGTCACTCTCTCTGCGTCACTCTCTCTGCGTCACTGTCTCTGCGTCACTCTCTCTGCGTCACTGTCTCTGCGTCACTCTCTCTGCGTCACTCTCTCTGCGTCACTCTCTCTGCGTCACTGTCTCTGCGTCACTGTCTCTGCGTCACTCTCTCTGCGTCACTGTCTTTGCGTCACTGTCTCTGCGTCACTCTCTCTGCGTCACTGCCTCTGCGTCACTGTCTCTGCGTCACTGTCTCTGCGTCACTGTCTCTGCGTCACTCTCTCTGCATCACTGCCTCTGCGCCACTGTCTCTGCGTCACTGCCTCTGCGTCACTGTCTCTGCGTCACTGTCTCTGCGTCACTCTCTCTGCGTCACTCTCTCTGCGTCACTGTCTCTGCGTCACTGTCTCTGCGTCACTCTCTTTGCGTCACTGTCTCTGCGTCACTGTCTCTGCGTCACTGTCTCTGACTGTCTCTGACTTTGAACTTTCAAAGTCGAGGTCGACTATTTCAAAGTCGACTTTGAAATAGTGCCCCTAAGGGGACATGTGGTAGATTTCTTTTAGGTGGTAAAAAAAAGAAAGGGGTGTGAAAAAACTAATTTTGTCAGGGTGGGTATATTTTTTATGGAGACTTTTTTTTATTTATATAGTAATGAAATATAGTGAAATAGTGAAATAGGGTAATAGGGTAATAGGGTAATAAGGTAATAGTGTAAAAAGGTAATAGTGTAATAAGGTAATAGTGTACTAAGGTAATAAGGTAATAGTGTAATAAGGTAATAAGTTAATAGTGTAATAAGGTAATAAGGTAATAAGGTAATAGTGTAATATGGTAATAAGGTAATAGTGTAATAAGGTAATAAGGTAATAGTGTAATAGTGTAATAAGGTAATAGTGTAATAGTGTAATAAGGTAATAGTGTAATAAGGTAATAGTGTAATAAGGTAATAAGGTAATAAGGTAATAGTGTAATAAGGTAATAGTGTAATAAGGTAATAAGGTAATAATGTAATACTGTAATAAGGTAATAAGGTAATAGTGTAATAAGGTAATAGTGTAATAAGGTAATGCCACCCTATAGCATGTGCTCCGAGACCATGGACTATATAGCCTGTCGCTTTTCAGTGATTTTCACCTTTTTTTCAAATCCTCCGACCCTCCGACACCATGGACTATAGCCTTTCGCTTTACGGCGATTTTCACATTTTTTTCAAATCCTCCGAAACCGTGAAAAATGCCACCCTATAGCATGTGCTCCGAGACCATGGACTATAGCCTGTCGCTTTTCAGTGATTTTCACCTTTTTTTCAAATCCTCCGAAACCGTGAAAAATGCCACCCTATAGCATGTGCTCCGAGACCATGGACTATAGCCTGTCGCTTTTCAGTGATTTTCACCTTTTTTTCAAATCCTCCGACCCTCCGACACCATGGACTATAGCCTTTCGCTTTACCGCGATTTTCACCTTTTTTTCAAATCCTCAGAAACCGTGAAAAATGCCACCCTATAGCATGTGCTCCGAGACCATGGACTATATATAGCCTGTCGCTTTTCAGTGATCTTCACCTTTTTTTCAAATCCTCCGAAACCGTGAAAAATGGCACCCTATAGCATGTGCTCCGAGACCATGGACTATAGCCTGTCGCTTTTCAGTGATTTTCACCTTTTTTTCAAATCCTCCGAGACCATGGACTATATAGCCTGTCGCTTTTCAGTGATTTTCACCTTTTTTTCAAATCCTCCGACCCTCCGACACCATGGACTATAGCCTTTCGCTTTACGGCGATTTTCACCTTTTTTTCAAATCCTCCGAAACCGTGAAAAATGCCACCCTATAGCATGTGCTCCGAGACCATGGACTATAGCCTGTCGCTTTTCAGTGATCTTCACCTTTTTTTCAAATCCTCTAAAACCGTGAAAAATGGCACCCTATAGCATGTGCTACGAGACCATGGACTATAGCCTGTCGCTTTTCAGTGATTTTCACCTTTTTTTCAAATCCTCCGACCCTCCGACACCATGGACTATAGCCTTTCGCTTTACCGCGATTTTCAATTTTTTTTCCAATCCTCCGAAACCGTGAAAAATGCCACCCTATAGCATGTGCTCCGAGACCATGGACTATAGCCTGTCGCTTTTCAGTGATTTTCACCTTTTTTTCAAATCCTCCGAAACCGTGAAAAATGCCACCCTATAGCATGTGCTCCGAGACCATGGACTATAGCCTGTCGCTTTTCAGTGATTTTCACCTTTTTTTCAAATCCTCCGACCCTCCGACACCATGGACTATAGCCTTTCGCTTTACCGCGATTTTCACCTTTTTTTCAAATCCTCCGAAACCGTGAAAAATGGCACCCTATAGCATGTGCTCCGAGACCATGGACTATAGCCTGTCGCTTTTCAGTGATTTTCACCTTTTTTTCAAATCCTCCGAGACCATGGACTATATAGCCTGTCGCTTTTCAGTGATTTTCACCTTTTTTTCAAATCCTCCGACCCTCCGACACCATGGACTATAGCCTTTCGCTTTTCAGTGATTTTCACCTTTTTTTCAAATCCTCCGAAACCGTGAAAAATGCCACCCTATAGCATGTGCTCCGAGACCATAGACTATAGCCTGTCGCTTTTCAGTGATTTTCACCTTTTTTTCAAATCCTCCGAAACCGTGAAAAATGCCACCCTATAGCATGTGCTCCGAGACCATGGACTATAGCCTGTCGCTTTTCAGTGATTTTCACCTTTTTTTCAAATCCTCCGAAACCATGAAAAATGCCACCCTATAGCATGTGCTCCGAGACCATGGACTATAGCCTGTCGCTTTTCAGTGATTTTCACCTTTTTTTCAAATCCTCCGAAACCGTGAAAAATGCCACCCTGTAGCATGTGCTCCGAGACCATGGACTATAGCCTGTCGCTTTTCAGTGATTTTGACCTTTTTTTCAAATCCTCCGAAACCGTGAAAAATGCCACCCTATAGCATGTGCTCCGAGACCATGGACTATAGCCTGTAGTTTTTCAGTGATTTTCACCTTTTTTTCAAATCCTCCGAAACCGTGAAAAATGCCACCCTATAGCATGTGCTCCGAGACCATGGACTATAGCCTGTCGCTTTTCAGTGATTTTCACCTTTTTTACAAATCCTCCGACCCTCCGACACCATGGACTATAGCCTTTCGCTTTACCGCGATTTTCACCTTTTTTCAAATCCTCCGAAACCGTGAAAAATGCCACCCTATAGCATGTGCTCCGAGACCATGGACTATATATAGCCTGTCGCTTTTCAGTGATCTTCACCTTTTTTTCAAATCCTCCGAAACCGTGAAAAATGGCACCCTATAGCATGTGCTCCGAGACCATGGACTATAGCCTGTCGCTTTTCAGTGATTTTCACCTTTTTTTCAAATCCTCCGAGACCATGGACTATATAGCCTGTCGCTTTTCAGTGATTTTCACCTTTTTTTCAAATCCTCCGACCCTCCGACACCATGGACTATAGCCTGTCGCTTTTCAGTGATCTTCACCTTTTTTTCAAATCCTCCGAAACCGTGAAAAATGGCACCCTATAGCATGTGCTACGAGACCATGGACTATAGCCTGTCGCTTTTCAGTGATTTTCACCTTTTTTTCAAATCCTCCGACCCTCCGACACCATGGACTATAGCCTGTCGCTTTTCAGTGATTTTCACCTTTTTTTCAAATCCTCCGAAACCGTGAAAAATGCCACCCTGTAGCATGTGCTCCGAGACCATGGACTATAGCCTGTCGCTTTTCAGTGATTTTGACCTTTTTTTCAAATCCTCCGAAACCGTGAAAAATGCCACCCTATAGCATGTGCTCCGAGACCATGGACTATAGCCTGTCGTTTTTCAGTGATTTTCACCTTTTTTTCAAATCCTCCGAAACCGTGAAAAATGCCACCCTATAGCATGTGCTCCGAGACCATGGACTATAGCCTGTCGCTTTTCAGTGATTTTCACCTTTTTTACAAATCCTCCGACCCTCCGACACCATGGACTATAGCCTTTCGCTTTACCGCGATTTTCACCTTTTTTCAAATCCTCCGAAACCGTGAAAAATGCCACCCTATAGCATGTGCTCCGAGACCATGGACTATATATAGCCTGTCGCTTTTCAGTGATCTTCACCTTTTTTTCAAATCCTCCGAAACCGTGAAAAATGGCACCCTATAGCATGTGCTCCGAGACCATGGACTATAGCCTGTCGCTTTTCAGTGATTTTCACCTTTTTTTCAAATCCTCCGAGACCATGGACTATATAGCCTGTCGCTTTTCAGTGATTTTCACCTTTTTTTCAAATCCTCCGACCCTCCGACACCATGGACTATAGCCTTTCGCTTTACGGCGATTTTCACCTTTTTTTTAAATCCTCCGAAACCGTGAAAAATGCCACCCTATAGCATGTGCTCCGAGACCATGGACTATAGCCTGTCGCTTTTCAGTGATCTTCACCTTTTTTTCAAATCCTCTAAAACCGTGAAAAATGGCACCCTATAGCATGTGCTACGAGACCATGGACTATAGCCTGTCGCTTTTCAGTGATTTTCACCTTTTTTTCAAATCCTCCGACCCTCCGACACCATGGACTATAGCCTTTCGCTTTACCGCGATTTTCAATTTTTTTTCCAATCCTCCGAAGCCGTGAAAAATGCCACCCTATAGCATGTGCTCCGAGACCATGGACTATAGCCTGTCGCTTTTCAGTGATTTTCACCTTTTTTTCAAATCCTCCGAAACCGTGAAAAATGCCACCCTATAGCATGTGCTCCGAGACCATGGACTATAGCCTGTCGCTTTTCAGTGATTTTCACCTTTTTTTCAAATCCTCCGACCCTCCGACACCATGGACTATAGCCTTTCGCTTTACCGCGATTTTCACCTTTTTTTCAAATCCTCCGAAACCGTGAAAAATGCCACCCTATAGCATGTGCTCCGAGACCATGGACTATATATAGCCTGTCGCTTTTCAGTGATCTTCACTTTTTTTTCAAATCCTCCGAAACCGTGAAAAATGGCACCCTATAGCATGTGCTCCGAGACCATGGACTATAGCCTGTCGCTTTTCAGTGATTTTCACCTTTTTTTCAAATCCTCCGAGACCATGGACTATATAGCCTGTCGCTTTTCAGTGATTTTCACCTTTTTTTCAAATCCTCCGACCCTCCGACACCATGGACTATAGCCTTTCGCTTTTCAGTGATTTTCACCTTTTTTTCAAATCCTCCGAAACCGTGAAAAATGCCACCCTATAGCATGTGCTCCGAGACCATGGACTATAGCCTGTCGCTTTTCAGTGATTTTCACCTTTTTTTCAAATCCTCCGAAACCATGAAAAATGCCACCCTATAGCATGTGCTCCGAGACCATGGACTATAGCCTGTCGCTTTTCAGTGATTTTCACCTTTTTTTCAAATCCTCCGAAACCGTGAAAAATGCCACCCTGTAGCATGTGCTCCGAGACCATGGACTATAGCCTGTCGCTTTTCAGTGATTTTGACCTTTTTTTCAAATCCTCCGAAACCGTGAAAAATGCCACCCTATAGCATGTGCTCCGAGACCATGGACTATAGCCTGTCGTTTTTCAGTGATTTTCACCTTTTTTTCAAATCCTCCGAAACCGTGAAAAATGCCACCCTATAGCATGTGCTCCGAGACCATGGACTATAGCCTGTCGCTTTTCAGTGATTTTCACCTTTTTTACAAATCCTCCGACCCTCCGACACCATGGACTATAGCCTTTCGCTTTACCGCGATTTTCACCTTTTTTCAAATCCTCCGAAACCGTGAAAAATGGCACCCTATAGCATGTGCTCCGAGACCATGGACTATAGCCTGTCGCTTTTCAGTGATTTTCACCTTTTTTTCAAATCCTCCGAAACCGTGAAAAATGCCACCCTATAGCATGTGCTCCGAGACCATGGACTATAGCCTGTCGCTTTTCAGTGATTTTCACCTTTTTTTCAAATCCTCCGAAACCGTGAAAAATGCCACCTTGTAGCATGTGCTCCGAGACCATGGACTATAGCCTGTCGCTTTTCAGTGATTTTCACCTTTTTTTCAAATCCTCCAAAACCGTGAAAAAATCCACCCTATAGCATGTGCTCCGAGACCATGGACTATAGCCTGTCGCTTTTCAGTGATTTTCACCTTTTTTTCAAATCCTCCGAAACCGTGAAAAATGCCACCCTATAGCATGTGCTCCGAGACCATGGACTATAGCCTGTCGCTTTTCAGTGATTTTCACCTTTTTTTCAAATCCTCCGAAACCGTGAAAAATGCCACCCTATAGCATGTGCTCCGAGACCATGGACTATAGCCTGTCGCTTTTCAGTGATTTTCACCTTTTTTTCAAATCCTCCGACCATCCGACACCATGGACTATAGCCTTTCGCTTTACCGCGATTTTCACCTTTTTTTCAAATCCTCCGAAACCGCGAAAAATGCCACCCTGTAGCATGTGCTCCGAGACCATGGACTATAGCCTGTCGCTTTTCAGTGATTTTCACCTTTTTTTCAAATCCTCCAAAACCGTGAAAAATGCCACCCTATAGCATGTGCTCCGAGACCATGGACTATAGCCTGTCGCTTTTCGGTGATTTTCACCTTTTTTTCAAATCCTCCGACCCTCCGACACCATGGACTATAGCCTTTCGCTTTTCTGCGATTTTCACCTTTTTTTCAAATCCTCCGAAACCGTGAAAAATGCCACCCTATAGCATGTGCTCCGAGACCATAGACTATTGCCTGTTGCTTTTCAGTGATTTTCACCTTTTTTTCAAATCCTCCGAAACCGTGAAAAATGCCACCCTGTAGCATGTGCTCCGAGACCATGGACTATAGCCTGTCGCTTTTCAGTGATTTTGACCTTTTTTTCAAATCCTCCGAAACCGTGAAAAATGCCACCCTATAGCATGTGCTCCGAGACCATGGACTATATAGCCTGTCGCTTTTCAGTGATTTTCACCTTTTTTCAAATCCTCCGAAACCGTGAAAAAGGCCACCCTATAGCATGTGCTCCGAGACCATGGACTATAGCCTGTCGCTTTTCCGCGATTTTCACCTTTTTTTCAAATCCTCCGAAACCGTGAAAAATGCCACCCTATAGCATGTGCTCCGAGACCATGGACTATAGCCTGTCGCTTTTCAGTGATTTTCACCTTTTTTTCAAATCCTCCGACCCTCCGACACCATGGACTATAGCCTTTCGCTTTACCGTGATTTTCACCTTTTTTTCAAATCCTCCGAAACCGTGAAAAATGCCACCCTATAGCATGTGCTCCGAGACCATGGACTATATATAGCCTGTCGCTTTTCAGTGATTTTCACCTTTTTTCAAATCCTCCGAAACCGTGAAAAATGCCACCCTGTAGCATGTGCTCCGAGACCATGGACTATAGCCTGTCGCTTTTCAGTGATTTTCACCTTTTTTTCAAATCCTCCAAAACCGTGAAAAAATCCACCCTATAGCATGTGCTCCGAGACCATGGACTATAGCCTGTCGCTTTTCAGTGATTTTCACCTTTTTTTCAAATCCTCCGACCCTCCGACACCATGGACTATAGCCTTTCGCTTTACCGCGATTTTCACCTTTTTTTCAAATCCTCCGAAACCGCGAAAAATGCCACCCTGTAGCATGTGCTCCGAGACCATGGACTATAGCCTGTCGCTTTTCGGTGATTTTCACCTTTTTTTCAAATCCTCCGACCCTCCGACACCATGGACTATAGCCTTTCGCTTTTCTGCGATTTTCACCTTTTTTTCAAATCCTCCGAAACCGTGAAAAATGCCACCCTATAGCATGTGCTCCGAGACCATAGACTATTGCCTGTTGCTTTTCAGTGATTTTCACCTTTTTTTCAAATCCTCCAAAACCGTGAAAAATGCCACCCTGTAGCATGTGCTCCGAGACCATGGACTATAGCCTGTCGCTTTTCAGTGATTTTGACCTTTTTTTCAAATCCTCCGAAACCGTGAAAAATGCCACCCTATAGCATGTGCTCCGAGACCATGGACTATATAGCCTGTCGCTTTTCAGTGATTTTCACCTTTTTTCAAATCCTCCGAAACCGTGAAAAAGGCCACCCTCTAGCATGTGCTCCGAGACCATGGACTATAGCCTGTCGCTTTTCCGCGATTTTCACCTTTTTTTCAAATCCTCCGAAACCGTGAAAAATGCTACCCTATAGCATGTGCTCCGAGACCATGGACTATAGCCTGTCGCTTTTCAGTGATTTTCACCTTTTTTTCAAATCCTCCGACCCTCCGACACCATGGACTATAGCCTTTCGCTTTACCGTGATTTTCACCTTTTTTTCAAATCCTCCGAAACCGTGAAAAATGCCACCCTATAGCATGTGCTCCGAGACCATGGACTATATATAGCCTGTCGCTTTTCAGTGATTTTCACCTTTTTTCAAATCCTCCGAAACCGTGAAAAATGCCACCCTATAGCATGTGCTCCGAGACCATGGACTATAGCCTGTCGCTTTTCATTGATTTTCACCTTTGTGCATGCACATTCCCACTAGGCCGAGGAAGAAATGCCACATGAACATTTTCAACTCAGCCTCATGGTGGCGCTATAACTGGCCGAAAAGTGTTTTTACCTCGAACTGCACGGATCTGTGGATAACTTTGTATGCCAACTCCCTAGAGGCCAAGGAAAAACCTTTGCCTGGAATTCTTCACATCTGCTCTTTATAGCGCCACCAGGAGGCCGACATATGTAAAACACATTTTCTAATATTACTCCTTCAGATTTTATCCAAATTTCACGCAAATCGGTACACATGCTCTCCATAGTCATGTGATCAAGACGGGTTTGTTTGATTTCTCATAATCCACCCTCATTGGCTACAATAAAATTCGAAACTTTTCAGGAGTAGCCCGCTTTGTACTCGTTTTGTACAAATCGCCACAACTACTCAACGCAGCGATTGTGGTGAAACTGTGCATGCATATTCCCACTAGGCTTTGGAAGAAATGCCACAGTTTTCAAATCAGCCTCATGGTGGCGCTACAACAGGCCAAGCCGCGTCTCACACACACACACACACACACACACACACACACACACACACACACACACACACACACACACACACACACACACACACACACACACACACACACACTTATATTGCTCCTAAACATTTTGCCAAACATCACACACACACACTCCTATCCTCCTGGTGGAGACCTGTGCCCAGAAGGGCACTTTTTCTAGTTTTATATTGTTATAGCCTAGTTTTAAACCAGTATTAAGTGCACACATCCGCCTGGGTGACGGCAGACTGCTGAGCGAGTGCTGGCACTTTGGCATGGGGAGTCAGATCAACATATGGAATGAATTCTGTACTCGCCATATATGGAGCATGTCTTGAGTGTACAGGGTACAGGGGTGGCGGTGGCTCAGGGGTAGAGTGGCTGGATGGGAACCGCAAGGTTGCCAGTTCGAACCCGGGCTCCCCGGTTAGTGTCGAATTGTCCTTGAGCAAGACTCTGAACCCCTAATTGCTCCTGATGTGCTGGTTGGTGCCTTGCATGGTTTCCGCCGCCATTGGTGAATGAATGTGTTTGTGAATGGGTGAATGTAATGCACAATTTCTGTAAAGCGCTATATAAATGCACCATTTACCATTTACGATTAGGTCAAATCAACATCTGGAATGTCAGAACAGGTCAGCTCCATATATGGAGATCTAAGGGTGGTAACGGGGACAGTGTCTACTCTTGAGTGTGCAGGGTTTGATGAGGTCTGGCCATATATGGAGTGTCTTGAGTATACAGGGTTTGATGAGGTCAGATCAACATATGGAATGTCAGAACAGGCCAGCTCCATATATGGAGATCCCATAGATCTCATATGCAGTGTCTTGAGTGTACAGGGTTGAGTCTAGAGTTTGAATGGACAGGTATCAGTCAAAAGGGAGACATCAAAGAGGAAGGACGAGTGGGGAAGGATCAACATATGGAATGTCAGAACAGGTCAGCTCCATATCTGGAGATCTAAGGGTTTGAGTTTTGAGGTCAGATGTAGAGTTGCTGGCCGGCTCCAATCTCCATATATGCAGATGGTGATCCAGTCTTCTCCATGTATGGCTATGCAGGGTTTGATGAGGTCAGTGTTGTGATCTTCATAAATGGAGGCGGCCATATATGGTGGCGTGACGTGTCCCGAAGCGTGATGTCATGAGGCGTGACCATATATAGCGGCGTGACACGACTGACGGGAAATGCAGGTTTTCATAGTAAACTGCGACCTATCGTCGCAATTAAACACATAGGGACACACATTGCTGAGTGGCTAGCACCACTCAAAAAACCTGCCTGTCTGCTGCTCTCTGTTGTCTAAAATATGAACAACATTATGGTCGTTTGATCTTCAGCCTACTTGTGTGGCCACATTAGCTCTGGTGGTCAGCTTTTAGAAGGAGTCCTGAGCTATGGCCACATCATGAAATAGAAGAAATTTGCATTAGCATATTTATCCTAGCTGTAATAATTGCAATCAGTTCAATTCAAAGAACATTTGTGTGGCATTAAAACTGAAGTATACGTGTATATCATCATCATCATCATCATCATAATGCATGCTAGAAAGAATGGATATTATTAACCACTTAAACCCCAGCCAGGGAGCGTTGCATTTTTTTTATATTTAATATATTGTTTATGTCCCTCAAACATATTTCTAATGGGCCTAAATCACCATTCTGATATAACCAGTCCAGTCCATGCAATTTCTGTCTGGCTTGTCCTGATGTCCTGATGTGGTGGGGGCGCTGTGTATGCAAATTATTTTCTCCGCCACACCCTCATCCCAGCTACTCCCCTCCCATATATTTGACTCATTATAATAAGGCCCACTACCGTCTGGCATGTAGGGCAGCAACAAAGGACCTCCACTCACTCCTGTCTGTTCTGGGCCTATCGTCTCCCCATCCGCAGGTGTGATAAAAGGTCTTCAGTTCTCCCTCCACTGTCCTACGGTACTACGCCAGGTGTTCTTGGGTCGGCCACTTGTACGTTTACCGTCTAGTGACGCCCAGAATATTATACGCAATTTAGAACAGGGGCGGATTAACCCCCATGAGGGCCCCAGGGCCAGAATTTTGTTTGGGGGCCCTCCTATATCCAGCTTTTAGTGTCTGTCCACAAACTTTGTCCTACCCAAACATAAATTCCCATTGACAATGAATGGAGAATTTTACATCATAGTGTCTGAGCAAATAGACAGTGTCTATTTTACGTCATGATGATGTACGATGATAAGAGCGCCCCTCATTTCACACGGGTGTGATTCTTTATCATGATTTTGACCTAAATTGAACACAATCAACAACCAATGGAAGTCCCTGAAACCCAGTACCACGCTGTCCAGACTTAGCCTCGGTCCCAGGCTTACTTTTCTGCGAAAAGAAGAGCCTGGTCACAACGTAAGGCAGAGAAGCTATCGGGTGGATGTATCCTCCGGAACATCAGTCAGATGTATTTCCCCCGGATACGATATTTTCCCGACCAATCACAACACTTGTTTCATTCGCGGAGAATGTAAACTGATTTGTAAAGCATCAACGTCATTTCCTTGGGCAATACTTCCGCTAAAATCCCGCAACTTCCGCTGATAGTCTTTTCAGCGTAGGTCTTGCCCAGGGTGGTCCAGACTCCAGTTGGATGGCTAATTTTAGTAATTTAGCCCTGATTTAGCACCACTAGCAGCAAAGCTAGACAAAGTTTTAAAATAGCGGTTGTGGATAGATCGAGCAACTACAAGGTAGTCTATTTCTTATAGATTGTTTACAAAAAAACAATCTATCGGAACAAATTTCCGAAAGGACGAATAAAGTATCTATCTATCTATCTAAAAAGCTGCCAGAGATGAGCATCATGTGTCTGCCTACTTGTCCTCTGTCACATCTACAGCCTTAAAGTTCCTGAGAGAATGGAAAACAAGTACATGAGTTGTAAAATACTGGTTTAGGTCATGTAGGTGGTTTAGACAAACCTGTAATTGGTTTAGCTCGCGTTGCCAGACTGTTGCCTCTAGTTTAGGTGTGACAGCTAAAACTGACTTCGCTCCTGTTGAGCCTGTGTCTGCCTGGGCCTTCTAGTGTTCTTCATGTAGTTGTGGTGCCCCCAAGTGGATAAGAGTGGCATTACCATATCACATCCTAGCGCAGTCTGATGTTCATCTTCTTATCAAATGTATTATTCAATCAATCATTCAATCAATCAATCTGGGCGGGGCAGCTTTATATAGTAAGATAGGAAGATTACTGTATGACCATTGACCACAGGAGATAAGTCTGTGGTGAATAGCACAAATTTGCACAAAAGTGCCAAGATGGTATCCAATCTGGGATGTGTGTGCAGTCTGTGTGCCATACAATTTTAGCTCCACTCAGGAAGGGTAGTCTTGCCTTTTGAACAGCTTTCACAATAGTGTGAGAAAATTGACAGAATAAACCTGGCTTTGGCTTAATTGTCTTCTCTTATGTGACACTATACAATAAGCTCAAATCTTTTCAGAAATACAGATCAACATAAAACACAGCACCTCTTGTGCTTCACAAATAGTTCTCATGGTGCAAACCGTGCAACTAAACCAGTTCAAAGCATTTTCAAACAAGCTTAAACAAATTATCTTCCAAAGGCTTGTCTTGTTCAGTCCTAAAGATCCCAGATCAGTGGTATCCAATCACATGCCAATGCCATGGTCAGGTATTCTTTCCAAACACATGATTTCTCACACAATCACCACCTCCAGAACAAATCTCAAGCCCTCTGTCACATTCGACATTGCTTTCCTGCACTCTGTATGTCAAGCATGCTAACTTAGGCACAGCACCTTGTTGTAATGAAAAGACCAAAGCCCTGGCAGCGTCAGGATGGATTTGTATTTGTCCACTCAGGAGATGACTGAAGCTCAATTTATACTTTATCACACAACAGATCAGATAAGGGTTGTCCAATATCTGATATTATGAGATCAGATAAGGGGTGAATAAAGTATAAGAACAGGGACAATATATGGTTATGGTTGTGACCTGGAATGGAATAAATGAGGAAAATGTTTAAAGGGTGCTTTTTGGGGAGATTTTTTTGTCTTTAATTATAATTATAATAATGAGAATGAGAATAATAGTATAATAGATTTTCAATTCAAAATGGAAGAAGCCACTCTGCCATTCTGATTGGAGAGGGAATGACTTTTCACTACTGAAAAGACTAGAGCTGCAATCAGTGCTGAGAGGGGGGACTCCTCACGGTTTGTCCAGGAGATAACTGTGTCTTGTCAACAGCACTGTTGACTCGCATCGGAAAAGATTGCAGATGGGTTCTCAGATTGTGTCAACAGTAACAGAGATCTTATGGAGGCAGGAATTACCAGGGAAGAAAGGCCACTCCATCTCATCATGGTGATCAAATAGAACGTTTTAAAAGTTGCTTGTCCAGTGTAGCTTAAAACCTGAGCCAGGTTCCCTTTGAGTAAGTGTTCATGAATTGCCTTTTTGCGGTTAGTTTGTGTAAAGATGTGATGGGCAGTTTAACAATATATGATCTGTCTTGTTTTGAAGAGCGATGCTTTTTTCTGACTTGCTTGGACCCCGAGTAGTCCAGAGGCCTTCAACAAATTTCCATTCCCACAATATACAGCAACAATGGGCATATATTTACGAATGCTGATTAACTCAAATTATAGTGTGTGTAGTTGTGTACATGTATATATTATACGTATACTATACACACACAATATAGTTTTCTACTTCAGTTTCCAAGACCAGAGAACTCTTATTATGAATCCCTTTATTTACAACCTGTGATATTCTGCTGACTTGTAACAGGCTCAACTGGAAACCAGACTGCATATGAACCTTTCAGGGCGACGCTACAATAACGACCTTCTCATTCAATGCAACACGACCACATAAGACTTCTGTTCTCCTTGTATGCTCATCTATATAGCAAACATTGAACTGGGCAAACAATAGTGGAGAAACAGTCCCAGGATTCCTTTTAAGCTGAATTCAAACACCTTTATTATGAAAAAAAAGAGAGAGAGAACATAGTGTTTGCAAATATATATGCGCAATTCTGTACTGAGATTACACAAGAATACTGGCCAATTGTCATACAGACCCTACTGTAAGATACTGGCACAGTACATTTGCCATATAAATGTAGAATAAATAAAAAACATTTCCTTTCACGTATCTCACCAAGAATTGCAGACTGGTCTTTCCGGTTCATAGGTCTGGTAGTACAATATTTATTTTTTTCAGTTTAAATGTTACATGTTCCGCAACAAACTGACAGTTGTCTTCAGCCACAAATTGAATGCAGAAATAAGACTAAGACCCCGATAATGAATTGAGATCACTACATGACAGACAAATCAGATTTTACATTTATATATTTATATATATACATAGTGTATATGTACATATATATTGTTTTCCACTATTTTGATGCTGGACAGTGACACACTGTTGTGCAGGAGTTGGCAAGAAAAAAAGAAAGAAAAAAAAATGGGACAGACCTAGACATGCTGATACAAACAGCAAAAACTAACCCTTAAGGAACAGGGAAACAAAATCTAAATAAAAACCCAAATAAAAGTGGTACATACATACAAACATAACAAATTCAGGTCATATATCAACCCTGCTGTAGGAATGCAGTGAAATACACATCTTCACACCACACCACACACACACACACACACACACACACATACCTCATTCACCTGCATACAGCACTGTTTAACAAGGGGAACCAATCTAAATCCACTGTCACTGAGCATTGAGCAAGTTCTTTTGGGGGCGGGGCATAATGGTGTGAGACACTGCAAGACCTCCAGATAGAGGGCGGAGTTAATGAATGACGTGATCATATTTCTGTCATCAATTACCAGGGAAACCAGAGAGGAAGGAGCCATGTTTTCTTTTTTTTCTATTGTTTTGGTAGTGTGGCTACAGTATGTACAGTACAAATACAGGCAACTTCATTTTATTGGTTGTTTTTTTCTTGTTTTACTAACACACTCGCATACATACATACATGTTCAGTATCACTTTCTCCCCTCTCTTCTGTCTCTCTCTCCTCTGCGGTTGGGAAGGGGTTGGAGATGAGAGTGCTTGAGGTGGAGAGGCTGATCGGTCCTCAAAAAGGGCTAAAGTTGATGAGCCTATGGGGGGGGTCTGAGTGTTCAGCAGCAACCTCCGGGAGAAGGCTTGACGGTGGTTCCAGGGGTGATCTTAACATTGGACTTCTCGTTGCCTCCGGCCGTGGCCCCGGGGCCCATCCTCTTCTTGATCTCAGCAGCCATGGTCATGAAGGCCTGCTCCACATTGGTGGCATTCTTGGCACTGGTTTCCAAGAACGGGATGCCCAGGGAGTCTGCAAACTCCTGAGGAGAGGAGAGGAAAGGGTAAAGTGAGTGGGTGTAGTCTAACTACGGTCACATTCACACCTAATGCTTCGGTAGACTCGATGCGAATGGGCGGAGAAGTTGAGCCATTCTGCATATTTAATTTGCTGCGTTTGCCTTCACACTGCACTGTCATCCGCAGCAATAGGAAACGCAGCAGGGAACTTTATCAATGTGTTCAATTCATAAACTACACAGTGAAATATATATGTGTTAAAAGAATATATATATATATATATGAGAAATAGTTAGGACTTTAGGACGTAAAGTGACGGTAACGTGGTTGCAGTGTGATCGTCGGGGACTGGACGTGTGTGTGCAATAACAGATGTCTACAACTTTACCAACTTGTTTTATAAAATAGCGGCTAGCCTACTACAGCCTACATACATTAAATAAACCTGGTAGGTTAATAGGAGTAGCCTACTGTCTACACACATACCACTTTTATCCGACTTCAGATCAGTGGAGCCGCCCGTCAGGATTACCGGTCCAGGTCTGTACTCTAATCGCCTCCATTCTCTTGCTATATATCCTGTACACTGCATTGTTCGTGTGTGTAACCTTCAGCATAAGCCTATGGTCTGGCCATATTGCAATAAGGGCTTCTATCGCTTCATTAGACCACGTGTGTCCATGGGACATCTTTACGCATCGCTGCGTAATAATGCCTTCTCTTTCCTTCTCGTGTGCCAAATACCAACTTCTTCATCCCACAATGGTACATTCACTCCCTATGTTTAATGCGATTGCATTCACACCTGCGGTGATCCGCACTCTGCTGCGCTTTGAAGCGAAGTGAAACCCCCGTTTTTTGGCGGAGTAGAATGCGGTTCTTTTGTGCGCACAATGTGCAGCAGGATTCGTTTTAACCGCAGTAAAGCTTTCTGGTGTGAATATGACCTAAGACAAGTCTGCTAGAACGGATTGGAGAGTATTGTAGTGGTGAGAACGAGCTCCAGATTTGACTGTGTACAGTTGGAGGCCATCGATATTGTCCTTTTCTTTTTGCTGAGGTTTGCGTGATCTGCGCAAAAGGACAGTTAACCCATTTTGGGCGGGAACCCCTTTTGGTGTTTTAAACATTGTTATAATTTAGCTATTGAAAAATAGCAGATCTACAAGCTCATAGCGCGCCACCGAGTGGCGCGCTACGAGCTTGTAGGTCTGCTATTTTTGAAAAATCGTGAAAATATTTATTTCAGAAAACTGGAGGATTTAGAAGGATTTTTTAAAATTTTGAGGTCAGGCCTAAATGGGTCAAATGATAAGGGACAATATCGGTGGCACCCAACTGTAGGGCTCAGGGCCTTTACCTTAGCCGTTGTGTAATCCACCACCTTCTTTGTTGTCAGGTCACATTTGTTCCCCACCAACAGCTTGTTGACATTTTCACTGGCGTAGCGGTCGATTTCTTGTAGCCACTGTTTGACATTGTTGAAAGACTCCTGAGACAAAGTGAATGTAGAAACATGTCATGGCTTAACGCATACTGGTGAGCTGGCATGTTTAACCCCACTGACTTAAACTATAGCTATACTTGAAATTACTGCCAATTTATTTCCACGGCATATTGTAGTTTTTACATTTTCAAGGAAGCTATTGTAATCCGAAATTTTCAATACAGTGTGAAAAATGTACGTACAGAGACTTGAGACAAGTAAATATATCCTAGAACGAGTGGTACAGTGGTACGGCAGCCTATTTGGGACAAAACACTGGAGCGTATCTGGTCATTATGAAAGACAGATGTATTATTGCGAGCTATCAAAATAAGCTATTTAGCGCAAGACCCATCTCGCAAGGTCGGAGCTGCGCTACGCTCTGGAAGGAGTTACACAGTATGGAACTTTTAACCTATACCACTCGCTCTAGGATATAATAACATCATATTAAATTAAGAAAATGGCTAGTCCGGAATTCTTCTTTAATTGCATGGTATGGTAGTAATTTTTTGGTCAAAATTACATCATTGCATTTTCTTGCATTTAGAGGTACAGGCAATGCGATGGTGTTGGTGCTGAACTGACCTGGTCTGTGACATCGTACACTACGATGATACCGTGAGCGCCTCTGTAGTAGCTGGATGTGATGGTACGAAACCTCTCCTGACCCGCTGTGTCCCACTAACCAACACACACACATTTTCATATCAAGGCCCATTATTTATTCAGCATTTGAGCCACGGACCACCATTTGATTTAGCTTCTCAAATCCTAAAACTTCGAATATTTTGTTGTCTTTGGATAATATTTTGTCCACAATTCCATTCTGCATTGATGTTGGTACCATGGGAGAGATAATAGGCAAATGTTGTAGACTAGATGTTTAACAATAATTTAACTCTTGAGAGCATAAAATGAAACCAAATTAACCTGTATGGGTCCATTTGGTTTAATTTTACACTCTCAAGAGTTAAAGATCTATAAGGGTCCATTTGGTTACCAACTCTCCATCATTTAGCTGGGGACCACCTGGAACCACTGGTGGTCCCTGGACCACTTTTTGAAAACCACTGAGATAGATGTTTCACTTTGAACGTGCAGCACAAAGCAGAGAGAGAAACACTGTGAACAGTGTGTGTGTGTGTGTGTGTCTGTGTGTGTGTACTTACAATCTGAAGTTTGATGGTTTTTCCATCCAATTCTATGGTTCGTATTTTGAAGTCCACACCGATAGTGCTAATGTAGCTTTCTGTGTACGTGTCATCCTGGGGGCAGGAGAGAGGACAGGAAGAGAGAACCAGTGTGTAAAAGATTGCTCAGACATCCTAGGAAAACAAAATCACTTCCTTTCCTGCTTGTCTTCACTTCCTTTGGGGGCCAACAGCTCATCAGTGACACAGGTCACTGATGAGTTTTATGACTCAATGACCAATAGGTCACTCAATGACCAATAATCAGAGGGCTCATTTGTTTAAGAAACGAACTAGATGATAAACTATATAGTACATTCTGCTTTGTTATAGCCAGACTTACTGCAAATCGGAGTAGAAGGCAAGACTTTCCAACACCAGAGTCACCAATGAGAAGCAGCTTGAATAAATAGTCGCTGTAGAAAGAGACAGACAGAGAGAGAGAGAGAGAGAGACATTTCGGTAAGACCAATGATTGAAATCAAGGTGACAATACACTTAGTATATCGTAGTATATTTGTTGTGGTGGCTGTCATGCATACTTGCATAGCAGGGAGGACTGCGTTTCTCTGTGTGATTCATTCATGTCCGTGTTTGTTAAACTCATGAAAGTGCTGTCGTGACACTTGAACTTTGCTTTCTATTCTTATGGCAGTTTGTCAAGTTTGCATGGCATAGATAGATCATGCCTAGCATGTTCAATCAATATATCCCTGACCAAAACACTGACTGAAGCCCTTGTTCGGTCGCCAAGTCTCTCTGGGTTAATCTTAGAACGCCAGCTAAAAGGTGTAAAACCTATTTGTGATGGAGCTGTGTGATATAGCCTAGCTAGTGCTGGGAAAAGGCATCGAATTTAAAGCAATGCTGCAAACAAACCATGTCCCCTTCCTTTAACTGCCTTTCAGTTCCTGGTTGAGTTTATTTTAAATTTTTTTAAGACAATTTAGTCATTATGCCAATTAACCCTACTCAAACATTTTTCCACTGAACTGCTATCATGCACTGCTGACTCCCCCCCCCCCCCCCCAACCCTCTTTTGCTCTGTAGATGACATTTTCAAATGTACCACATATAGGCTCTGGCCTGACGTTCGGGTCCCGTTCATGACGACCTTTGCTGCATGTCTCTCCCCTTCTCTATCTTTCCCTCTATCCTGTCTATCTTCACTTGATACTATGAATTAAGGCAGAAAAGCCAAAAACAAATATATAAAAAAAGAAAAGAAAAGAGAACATAACCACACACGCACACCTGATTCCTTTAAGTTTAAGATATCAGCTAGCTGCTGCCTGAAAACATTCATCATAGTCTGACTTGGATGTGTTTTTTGGTGGACATTTGAACAACTGCAACTTTCAGGACAATGAGAATGCTGTGCTGAGCTCAGCAACATTTACACAAGGAAGTGCAGCTCAGTGGTGGAGGCCAGGAGCTCATGTCATGTGATTAGTTGTATGAAACCAACAGAAGTAGGTGGAATAGGTGAAAAGATCAGGGGAACAAAAGGGGTACTGAATGAAATGAAATATTTCCTTCGACATGAAACTTCTATGGTGGGTGAGTGGTTACTGGTTAGTGTTGCATCAAACTACTGTATGGCCTTTCTGTGTGGAGTTTGCATGTTCTAATCTGCACACGTTTATCAAAACGCATCACATTGTGCGTCACACTGCTCCTTATGGTTAGAATTAGGACGGGTTCAACTTCATGCAGAGGATAAATATGTTAATGTAGTTAGAAATGAATCTACTGCACATGTTTTGGCCTGAAATTCTGCACAGAACCAAAATACTTGTTTTGGAAGAAATCCAGCAAAGATAAGATGTTCCTCCATGAAAACATATATAAGATATTGTAATATTTTCTTCTTTCAAAACATTGAAAAACAGCTCAAATAGCCGCTCAACAATCGCCACATAATCTTATGGGCTTGTAGATCTGCTGAACACTGTTGTAACTAAGACAAAGTATAAAATAGGGCTTAAGTGGTTATTCATCGATTTACTTGACAATAAAGTCAATTAGATAGAGTTAGGGGTTGAGTGTCTTGCTCAGGGACAGGCATACCTCGAGACATTGCAAGGGCTCGGTATCGAACCTGGGATTTCTGTTTCCCAGGCGGCCTCTCTACCTATTCAGCCATGGCCGCCTTGAGGTATGATTTACCGAGGTCCTATCAGCCCGATGTATGTTTAATGAGCTGGTCGAGTGGTTATTGTTGATTGAGTCACGCTTGCTGGATTTAATTTTAAGATCATCTGGATTTAGATCATCCTCATACCTTACAGATATGAGTACCGGTATGTCGCTCAAACAATAACACACACATAAGCACAGTACATGTTACACACACGGACAGGAAAAGGTGTGGGCTGCCTGAAATATGAGCTCAAAGTTGCCTTGTATGCTGGCTTGTGCTGGATACTGACCTGCACATTAAAAGGACCATAGCAGCATTCCGGCATGTTTAGCCCATTGGCTACAGCTCACATATTATACTTGACATTACTGCATTCTACATTCTAATGGCACATTCCGAGGCAAGGCCCACAAAGCAAGGCTCAACTGTTTTGACCAACAGACTGACACTTTTTTTGGGTACAGTGGTGTATAATAACCTACATTCCATTCCCACCCCATCTATTGGATGAATATGAGTGACATGCGAATGCTCCAACGAGTAGTCCAGTAAGTCCACAACTTAAAAATAGGTCAATAAACAAAGATACAAAAAACATATATGCCATAACTGGGCCATGATCCACATCCATGGGCCAGAGAATCATGCACACAAATACACAGGCCTTAACAACATAGGCCTAACCCGAGTTTCCCTTGAGGAGAATACAAAACCTTTATCCCAAGTTCCCAACTTCACTCTGTTCTTCTAACATTTAGTCAAACAGTCATAAATTGTACCAATGTGTACTAGACTCAGTTAGAAATAGTAGGCTGCAGGAAGGAGACTGTTCTGCCACATACATCAGTTACACTGAGACTAGAATTGGGTACCAGTGTCAAAGAAGTTCTTCAAACATAATTAGCCCTTCACTAAGTCCCTCCCCAACCCATCCTTGCCCAATAGGCACGTTAGCAGCGAAGAAAGCTTGACCTGCATAGCAACCGTTGCTAAACTATTTGGATTGGCATTGGACAATCGCTTTTTGGGGTGGGATTTAGTGAAGGGCTAATTGTATTGTATAAATGTATGAAATGCAAGCAGACCCAATAACATTTCTGCCATTTTCTACATGACTAACATGGGAAACATGTCAGATCTGTGCAACAAAGAAAGTTATTTAGATCTCAGTCCTTTGAGTCGAACGACCCCAAAATAGTGGGTTATGTCTGTCTATGGCAAAATAAACTGAATTGGTGCTGCCTGTGTCCATCACTACTACTCAAATGTCTATACACCAAAATGGTATGGACAAAGGAAAGTGTCATTGTGGACCTCTAGCATCAAGTGTTAGCTGAGCCTGGGTTGTTTCCTGCCTCCCAGAATTCACAATCTTCCCCCATTTCCCCATTGTAATAAAATCCAGTCATGCCCTCTTCGTTAAGCCAGCCTTGGACAATGGCCATCCCTGTGCAAGCCAGTCTGGCTACACATTGCTCAAGAGGATTTTAAGAAAGTACTACCATAGTAGGAAAAGAGAAGAGCAGCTGCCTATTGCATATGACTACCATTTCCCAAACATAGCCATTGATATCTTTTAAGTTGCTCTTGATAAGAGCGCCTGCTAAATGCCTACATTGTAAATTGTAACGCATGTAAATAAGACATTCCTCAGTCAAGGAGACTGATGTTTATTAGTCTTGGCCCAAAACAGCTTTATCAAATCAACTACTACCTTAAGAGCAACAGTTCTGATTATTTTAAATCTTCCCTAAAGGGATGGTTAAGGCGGAGCAGAGTCTGTATCTAGACTTGGTCCTAATTTATTGAAATGCATGGTTTCTTTGTGGGGTGTCTAAATTTTAGGTATGTAATACTATTTATATTGTTTTTGTATTGTTTTGCAGCACTGTCCCCCCACCTGCATTTCTCAGGAATCAAATCCCTACCCCCTAGTGTAGAAGGGAGCTACACACACTTTTCCCACAAGGACATTTTCATGCACCTATGGGTGCTTGGTCTGACACACACTTTTGGCACCTGCATATATACACATACAGTCATACACATCATGCAACAAAACATAATTTGCACATGAAAGACCGCAATGGTAATCGGGTAAGCCGCTGGCTTTCTTCCGTCTATCCTTTTGAAAATGGTGTGACAATTCATGTAATTTTTACATGTTTTATTATTAATAGAGGTCAAAGTCTCCGACTTCCATTTGCTGGTGAAGGTACAGCCATAGTTTAAGTAGTAGAGGCTGAAAATGTAAGTGCTATACTAGAGAAGTCCATTTAGTATTACTAGATGGCAATAGCGGAATTTGCTGAATTATAAACTCAGCATAGTTTGTGGTTTAGAACCAGTTACTAGATTGTCATGACAATAGCACAATTGGCTGAATTATAAACTCAGCATAGTGGTTTAGAATCAGTGGCTTGCGAAAGACTTTCCAACAGAGATGTTCCAACAATCCAAGAGCAACTTAAACCCTCTATACTTATCAAACTTGACCAGGGGTCAGCTCTGTACTTGGTCAGACACCAAAGCTCAGAACACTTTGCAGCAAGTTCACAGCATTTAGGTCGGCTATTTATGGCAAATGTCCCTTACTCCCGAGAATATGGATACTAGGATTAATTTGTTATTATTCTATTGGTGATCAGAAAGTGATTTTAATGGCTATGCAACAGGCAATTCCACCTGAGATAATATTCTACCTGAGAGAAATTTGACCCAACTTAATTTGTGAATGGAGAGTAAAGAGAAAGGGAGCCTTGGCAACAGCTAATGAGTTACTCAACATAACTGTGGTGAAACAGTAGGGTTGTCATATGGCATGTGACCAACACATGACTAAGACATCTAGAGATGAGGGTGGTTTCTGGTTTGTTGTACAAGTTACTGTTCTATTTGACTCTAAAGTTATAGGAACTTCAATGAAAGCACCAGTCTACCTGGGTGTAAACAAATCAACATAATACATTAGTTACACCGTCTCTACTATGGAAATCAGCAACAGGTTCCAGAGTGTAGCTCTAACTATGTAGCAAAAACATTGGAATCCCAAGTAAATAACGCCAGTCGTCGTCACCAGCTACTTTGTCTACTGTCTAGCTATACACATTTTAAGATTTATAAACCAAAGAAAAAGATCCAAGATGAAACTGAATGTCACTACTGCTTGTCTTAGGCTGTCAAGTCAGCAATACAGCAAAGGAACACCAACCAACCTAAACTACTACAGGAGATGATCATTACACCTACGGCTCAAACATTGACATGTTAGATTTCAGTTGAATGAGAAACACTTCATGTCATCATGATATATCAAACCGAAACTTGGTGTTAAAGAGCGCAGAGCGACATTGTCAGAGTCCCAGTAACAGCTGGCTATAAACAGTGCAGAGGACACTGGTACCGTTAACTGAGCTCAAGTATAATGCTATGTCAACTTTAAGCGCCATTAAAGTCCACTTAATTCGTGGTGAAATGTGAGGAATGTGTGTTGTGGCTAGATTCGCTAGAATAATGTCCAACGGAGGCATACTGGCCGGGCGACACCGGCACACAGAAGGCTAACGTCAGCTGACGTTACCTAGCTCCTGTAGCACGGCGGCTAACGTTAAGTGAGTCAGCTAAAGCTACATTTGATAGCAAACAAAGCTAACTAGCAGTTAGCTGGCTAGCTTCTTGTTATCATCAGACATGGATAACATTATGATGTGGAGGTACTAATGATACTTACTATTCGGGATTCATCTTTGTCTCGTCGTTCAGTCAGATCCCGCCTCGTAAAATGTCAAGTCCTTTAAATTTCCCCCTGGCTTCAAATAATAAAACACCGTCCCGAAGAAGAACTAGGGATAGCCCACCTACCAGCTTCTTCTCAGTAAAAAACCCAAAATGGCTGCAACTCCAACCAGGAAATAGCTACCATTAGCTAGCTGGCTACTAGCCGACCGAGGAACAAAACAAGGGGGTGGAACGCGTCGTGCAGTCGAGGTTGACAGACAGCCTATATGTCGGTAGCCAAACGTCCGTATCTGCCTATGTCGTGCGTTATGACCACGTTGAATAACGTTATAAGGACTAATGCTGGGGGTGATCACAGCACAACTGGCGCTTGTCTTGTCTGTGTCTGCAACATAGAGGTCTGCAACGTTTGCGCAACAGTGAGTGAGAGCGTGCAAGCCGCTGTCAAGCCCAGGGAAGGGTGACGTCATTTAGTGAGACGTGGCAAATAGGAGTCAGTAGGCTACAGCAGAGACCTGCCAGCCCAGTGGTACACTGCATTCTCAACCTTTCAATGATGAGATGACAGATGACCCCCAAATTCCAATTCTATATGCATAACATAGGTCAGACTCTAGGTCAAGGACCGGACCCCTACATTTAAATCTATTTGGTCGGACCCTCTGTCCGACCATCCCTCATCTGAAAAGATGTTGAGCCAGGGAAGGGACCCACATAAGAAACATTTTGAAAAATGTATTAAGAACCGGTGTAAGTTACATTCTGGTGCACAAGAAAATATTCACTGTTAATTTGGGGGGGGGGTTGTCCAAAGGTTTAAATTGTTGAATTGTGATATTATCAAACCAAAATATCAAACATATCAGACTAGTCTACATATCAAACAAGTAAATTAATGTTTTTCATGAGTCCTACCATAAGCAGGGATAAAACATATCACATCACATCAGAGACAAATTAATGACCAGAGGATGGATATCAAAAGCCCCCCCCCCCCCCCCCCCTTCAGCAATTCAAGCAGAATCTTCATTGATTGCGTCATTGATCAGCATGAGTCATACATCCTAGGGAGGATCAGACAGTAATCACAGGATGCATGACTGACAGGTCATGTCAGTACTTGTACAGTTATCAAGACTATCGACAGCATGAGTCAGCTAGGTGACGGCATGAGTATGAGTCAGGTATAGCTAAGTTTCCTTCTCAGCAAAGCCTTTTGGAATTGAGTCTGCTGGCTGCTTGAAACTGTTCAAAAAGGGACAGGAGTGGTAAGGCTGTAATAATCTAATACATTTATGAAAATAAATACATAATAATGAGCGGTGCACGGTGGCACAGTCGGCGACGGTAGTGCTGTCACCTCACAGCTAGAAGGTCCTGGGTTCGATTCCAGCTGGGGACACTGTGGGCGTGTTCTCTCCTCCGTGTCATTAGTGCCCATACCCGAGGCGGGGTTGGTGAAAGGGCCTTTCTGTGTGGAGTTTGCATTTTCTCCAGGTGTCCCCTAGGGTAGGTACCCTCACAAAAAACATGCAGTAATCATGGTCTCTAAACTACCCCCCGTCCCTGGCCAGCCAGGCAAAGGACAAAGGGACTGGTCGGAATAACGTGTTCCTTGAATCCTTCCAAAACTCATGCCTCATGCATAGAAGGAAGCATGAGGTCAGTCCGCTGCCCCCCCAGGTTGGCAGAGGAAGTGTAGTGCCCAGGATTACATTAGATAATTGACACTGGGTGGAAAAAATGGGTTGCAAAATCGTGGGATAAAAAATTAGAAAAAAATAAAAGAATGAACTTGTCTTGTGATACTGGTTTGTGGAGAACGTACTCAGCAGAAACCTGTGCCAAAGCATTCGACTCATTACAGAAAACGTTTCACTTCCAAATCCAGTCTCTGCATCATACTTTTCTATTTGCTCCTCCATCAATATGGTTGGACTGGCAACGTTAATCAGATTCCAAAACAACTTTAAAGGTTATTTTAGTCTGATTTTGATTCATTTATTTCTTTTAGAGAGTACAGAGAGACAGGAAGCTGAGGTTAGAGAGCAAGACGTGTAACACATGGTAGGCCTACTGGCTGGAGTTGAACCGGACATGCTGCAATGATGGTACAGTGCCCCAAGACATTTATAATAATAATAATATTAATAATAATAAAGTCTGGTGATACTGTGCGTTGTGGATAAATGGACCAACAAAACCTTTATCAATGAACGTATGTTTATTGATTTTTACATTCAACACACATACATAATATAAACATAAAAACAAACAAGAAAACAGCTCAGACACAACATAATAAAATGGAGAAACAAAGTATACAAAGACATAGTAAGAATAAGAACAAGAACAGCATGGTTAGCTCTCCCCGCCCCACACCTATTCACTTCTCCATTGGAATGAAGAGACTCAACCTACTTCTTGGCTCCAAAAAAGGGAAATCAGTAAAAAAATCTAATTTTTTCTTATTGTCATCGCTTCATACTTTTCTGTTCCGCCCTCCATCGCTATGAATGGAATGTGGATGGTTAGTACATATTTCCACGGCAACCATATCCTGGTTCCAGAATGCGTAGGGGAACTCAACAGTGGAGGCTGCCCCCACCTCACCCTGGAGACAAACAGAGACAAGACTCTGTCAAACTGATGAGAACATGAGCAAAACAGAAGATGTCAGTTAGAATAACTGAATCTGCTGTAAATGCTCTTTCAGTCTGTTCTGATTCTGTTCCCAAGTTTATTGTTTAAAGGTTAAAGCTCTATATTCAAATCATAATCATTGCTAGAATCATTGCTGTTTGTTCACCAACAGGGACCTCCCGTCTCTCCAGTTCTTTAGTAAACAGAAAATACATTTTCAGGTGGGTTACAAATTTCATCCAACCAGGAGAGTGAACCCAACAAAGAGCATTCATCAGTTTATCCTGTATCCTGTATGAGTTCGCTCTCCTGATTGGATGAAATTGATATTGTTAGCCTGGCATGGCTGAACTGGCGGTTACAAACAGATTCCAACATCACAGCAAAAAAGTCTCACTTTGAATAGTGGGCTCTGATTGGTCTGATTGTTCTGGGGCGAAAATTTAATTCAAAAAAAGAGTGCCAGACCAATATCTGCCCTGGGCATCTTTTTTCCCGTGGCAGATTTGTCTGGTTTCCAGGCTATGATATTGTGACCTGAAACTGAATGTTTACTAAAAGAGCTGGAAAAACATGGAGACCCCTGTTAACCCATTGATGCCTGAGGCTGAATCTGGGAACGCCTTCTAGGGCCTGACCTAAGGTTTCTTCAAATTCTGATTATTATTATTTTTTAAATAGTTATGTTGCTACATGTATAGCAATAGCTGCGTCAATGGGTTGATCAGACACTCAATGATTACTATCAAAATATAGAGTTAGTTAACAACACTTTAAACAAAGAATATCACTTACATCACCTTTATGTCCCATCAGGGTCTTCTCTGATTAGGGAATTTGAGATATAGTAACAACTATATCTCAAATTCCCTAATTATCTGCCTCAACAAAGAAACGAAAGAAAAAATTGGCGACCAAAAATGACAAAAAATTGAGACCTCGTAAATTGTACATTACCTTTGTATTCACAGCTATCAGTCCTATCTCAAAGCAGCTGTCAGAGGCTATCCTCCTCATGATGTCGTCCAGAACGGTACGACAAGCAACACTGGGGGCGGAACCCTTAGAAAGAAGAAAAAACACAGTGAATTATGAATGTTAACATTAAATCACGTTGGTGAACTACCGAAAGTGTAATTGTTTCAGCCAATACTGGTCGCGATCCCTGGTTGAGAAACTGAAATTTTCTTCAAAACTTCAAAATGTACACCACGTAGTGATAACAAGTAACAACACACCCTCAAATGAGATAGGCTATTCCAACAGCAATTTTCTGTAAGGCATGCAGTAGTTGACTGGATTGACTACATGATTGCAAGGTCCCTGGTTCCGTCCATAGGATGGAAAGAGTCCAAAGCATATTATTTCCCCATGGGGACAATAAAAGTATATGTTATATTATCTTATCTAAATATAACAACAAATAACCCTAAAGAAAAATAAGGTATTTTCTGGACTGTTCTGTGAGTCAGGGTTGCTCACCTGTTTCATCAGTTGGACAATGTGGAAGCTGGGACAAAAACACATAATCTTGTCACCATCACCTGTAGCTGAACAGAGATTTTGTGTTGTGTTATTTTCTTGTATGTTATGTTATGGCCATGCTGAGTTTATATTATGTTATGTTGTGTTACAGTATTTTATGTTCAGTAATCATGGCAATGATATAACTGACATACCTGCAGCAGCTCCCACCTGGGTGAAAAAGTAGAAAATGAAATTCATAATTGATTGACGTGACATTTTTAAATCTCTCTATCTCTGTACCTCTTAACCTCTCTTTATGTCACTATTTGTCTTCTCTACTTGGTCTCTCTTTCAATCCCTCTCTCCTCTCTTCTCTCCGCATTTATTTTTGAAGGCCCTCCTACAGTATATTCAGTTATAGTGTAGTTTTTGTCCTAACAAACATTAAATGCCATTGACAATGAATGGAGAATTTACGGCATATGTGGATGAGCAAATTGGCCTAGTCCTTAAATTCCCATTAACAATGAAGCAATAGACAATTAGAGCAAATAGACATGTTACGTCATGATGACAAATTCTCTGACACAAACATTGATATCTTGTAGACCTCTAATTCTTGTTGGTGATAATTTAAAGTGGCAATACAGAAAGACACAACTTTATATCGTAAGTGTATCAGGATGCTGTCTAGTAGATAAGAGCGCTCCTCACTTCACATGGTGTGATTTCAAGTCACAGTTTAGAGTTTACTTGCCATGTGCTCAGCATACAGGCCACAGCCAGGCAGGGGTGAGTCTCCAACTCTTCCTGGGGCCTTGAAGGGGGCACCAGAGGAAGACACACCTGAAATAAATGAATTGTATAGGAATATCACATGCAGCACTCATGCCCTGGGTCACTCTTCTTTGGGAATACCATCACTGATGTAGAGGTGAAAATAGTAAATTTAGTATGAAATATGGCTTAATTGGCTCTATGTAACCTTTTTTTGAGGGTGCTAGCCCCTCCTATGTTCATCTTTTGGTGTCTGTGTAAACACAAACATTGAAGCCAAAAGTGAGGACAGAAAAGTGAAGACACAAATTGTGATTGACCGGAATGACATTTGTGATGATTTGATTGGTTGAGCACGGAATGTGATGTATGATGATAAGAGTGCCCCTCACGTGTGTGATTTTTGAGGGGCGATACCTATGTCCAGCTTTTGGTGTATATGTGCTAACACAAACATTGCGTAACACAAACATTGAAGACGAAGGTGAGGACGCAAATTCTGATTGGCCGGAATGAGATGATGTACGATGATAAGATCGCCCCAGGAAACCCGGTTCAAATCCGGTAGGAGGAAAGTTACCTAGTGCAGCTTTAATGTATGTTTTGTAATAATAATAATCTAAATACCGGTATACAAAGTAATTTGTAAATAAAGTTTTCAAATAATGCTAACAGAGTAAAAAGTACAATATTTGTCTGAGATGTAGTGGAGTATCAACTGTTCACATAAGCAAGTAAAGTAAAAGTAACCCAATATTGTACTTAAGTACTACTGCAATACTTGAGTTACTTTCTACCACTGCTGTTGTCGATACAGATGATGAATAGGAATGAGTGGAAATACAAGAAAGGAAATGTGATACTGACTCACCAACAGTTATGTTCCCTGTTGTGTCCACAGCTATGAGACCTGGGAAGTGACGTGAAGAAACTACATATGTTCACTGCTGTCGTAATGACTGTTTCTACACTTGCTGAAAATAGCTGATCTACAAGCCCACAGCTTGTAGATCGGCTATTTTCAGCATGCAACCAAGTGTAAAATGAGTTATACTGGATCTCTTGTCCACTAGTCCCTTCCTAACATTTTAGTCTAGTTTTTATTTGTTGAAGAAATTGTCAGTATATTTAGTCTTAGTTTTAGTCATCATAGCTTAGTTTTTATTTAGTTTCCATTTAGTTTTTGTCAGTGGAAAAAGGTAGTCGACGAACATTTTTCGTCTCAGTTTTAGTCAACGAAATCAACACTGATTTATATAAAAGTGTCAACTTCCTGTACGCTTTCTCCACAGATCCAGATTTGAAGAAAGAGAAAAAAGTTGGGTCATGTAATTTTGGGTTTGTTTGTATGCATAATGACTTACTTTGAGACCTGTTTCACCGTGCAATGTAAGTCAGTGGAGAGATTATTTTGGAATATCAATTTCAAAGTAACCCAAACCTCTATCAAAGTGAATTTAGCTTTATCAAAGTGAATTTTGCTTTAAGATTAGTTCACTTTTACCATGTAAAAAAAAGTAAAAACAAAACAAAAGCATAAATATTCGGTTGTTTTATTGTGAGAAAAATCCAGATTTGGCATTTGGGTTGTTAAGGTGAGTAGTATCCATGGCATGGCCTGAAAGCTTTATCTCCAAGGATACATTGAGCTCCCTCTACTGTTGGAGTCCATTACTACAGTATTTCCTACAACCATGCTGAAAACTACAATCTGTACTATGTCCATTGTCTCAATGGAGAGGTAATTGCAACCATATACAACCAGTCAGTGTCCTGCCCGACACCAGGGCCAAAATCTTTCAGTGGAATAGTAGCTAGACCACCTCTAGGATCCAACCACAGTAGATGTGCTAGTTATACATTATTGTTTGAATCTTCTGTATTATAAGTTATAACATACAATGAATAACTATAAAAAAGTAACAGTTCAAATCTTACCAAGCGTGTCATGACCAGAGATCCTTTGATTCTTTTCAAGGTACTCCTACAAGAGGGAAGAATATCTTTAAATTCTGGGTTGATTGTTTCAATTTTCTAAATCAGTGGTTCTCGAGAGGTGAATTTACACCTACTGTATAATGACATGCCCCAAATAGGGATGCCAGGGTGAAAGTAGTAGTAAAAGTAGTTAAGTCTGTCTTTAGGGTTTTATAAAAAGTATTAACAATAGCGTATGACTAAATAATAGCTACATTACAATTTACCATTGGATCCATTTGGAGTTTTTTTCTCCATTTCCTGAAAAGTAACGGTCTTGGACATACAAGGTTTCCACCCGATAGGGACAGTGTACAGCACAAGACGTACACACCAGGGAATGCACTTTCCTTCCATTCAGCCTGTAATGTGTGGTACCTGATAAGCCATAGCAGAGTTTGTAGTCAGCATGTTGTCATTAGGCTCTATGGCAAATCCCTGTTCTCTGGCAAACGCCACTGCTCCCTCTCCAACCAGCAGACTATGAGGGCTTTTGTCCATCACCCTGCGAGCCACACGGACGGGAGCCCCCACTCTGGAAATGCACAAAGTTTCACTTTGACAACTTGATTTTCATTTTGAAGAGATATTTTGTAAGTCCACTATAGTGCTTTTTGAGCGGCGCTCATACATACACAGCTTTGTGTGTATGTATGAGCACGGAATGTGCTCAGCTGATTGGCTGAGCATGGGATGTGATGTATGAAGATGTATGATAGGAGCGCCGCTCACTTCACACAAGTGTGCTTTTTTCTCACCTAAATGACAAAACTCTTCATCTTCCTCTGAAATAATATATTTTATCGATGTGTCTTTATTGCTTTACTATTTTGTTTTGTCATTGTGATCATAAACTAAATACATGCATCTCTTACCCCTGGAGAGCTGCCACAGCCCCAAACCTCCCGGCTTTGCCTTCCATGATGGCTGCGTCACACTCCAGCACTCCTCTGCTGTTGGGGAAACCTCCTCTGCCCACTATGTGTCGACCTGTCTCTGGGTCATTCTCCACCTCTGGGAACACCACACATAAATGGTAAATGGTGCATTTATATAGCGCCTTTATCCAAGGCGCTTTAGAGAGATTGTGCATTACATTCACCCATTCACACACCGATGCTGGAGGAAACCACGCAAGGCACCAACCTGCACATCGGGAGCAATTAGGGGTTCAGAGTCCTGCTCAAGGACACTTCGACACGAACCCTGGGGGAGCCCAGGTTCGAACTGGGAACCTTGCGGTTCCCATCCAGTCACTCTACAGCTGAGCCAATGCCGCCCCACATACAATGGCTTATTTGCCTCTTTTTTTTTGCAGTGTGGTGCCGAAGGGAAACATCTAGGAGAGGGTCCCCCTGTGTGGCTGGTAACCTGCCAGGCCGGGTTACCTACCCAGTGATGTAAATTGTAAGGAACACACAAGCACACAAGGAAGCTGCATGGTTTGTATGACAGATGGTGCAACTGTTCAAGTTTGTGGCGCCACCCAATGGGCAGAAGTTAAAGTGGTTTAAGTGGTACTCCTCAACATGCAATTTCAATTTGGGCATGATTTTTGTAATACTGTAGGCCAAATTGACAAATTTGTGGTGCAGGTTCTGCCTTGCTCTACTGGTAGTTCGATTGCAAGGTTTCGGTCCAGCAGTGCCTGAAATTAGCTGGTCACAGAACCACAGATGGAGTGACAAACTGATTCCCAAATAGGCACGCCATTTAGCATTTTCTTCAAAAACATTTTGTCCAAAACTCATGTGAAAAGCACTCTCCCAGCAGACCAAAGAAAGAAGCACAACCACAAACATTGGTGCTATAACAGCCAGTTGAACCATGTGTCATAAAATAAAATAGAAATTCCCCAGTGTTCAGCTCAAACAAAGGGTTCAATTTGTTCTACTGCTATGCCGCCAAAATGTGGAATGCCATATTCATTCATAAAAAGTGTGAATCCTTACTCTCCTTCAAAACCACTCTAAATAAGAAGAGCACATACTGGTCAGTGGCTGCGATTTGGAACTGGTCCCTGTAAAAATCCAAGCCTATCACCATAAATGCCCCCCGAATGCTTTACTGTACATATTTTCTTTTTGATTAGTACTCATTTATATGGTGTTTATAGTATTGTATATTTGTCTGTCACTAAATGTTTCAATGAATTGAATACACAGAACCCCACCAATGGAAACGAGCCACAGTGGTTTCTTGGGTTCAATCCTTTAAGCATTGTATTTGTATTAAACGGTACTCTTCTGTGCTTTTTGAAATGTGTTAATGATGAAGTATTAATCAATCAGAACAGGATCACTGTCTCCCCCCACTGCTCATCAACAGAAAGAGGAAAGTAGCAACTACTCTAGACTCGAGTATTAGAATTAGATAATTTAACTTTTCATACACAATACAATACACTTTACATTAACTCAAGTCAATGTGCACAGAAGAAACGTAGCCTACATGTAAAAGAATAAAACAACATGGTTTGCTACATGGTTTCTATCATTACCAACCTGCCAGTGCGTCCTCCACAGCATCAGTAGCCTGGTGGCCAGCGCTGATGAGCTCTTTAAGTCTTTCTACAGCCCGTGCAGAGAATGCCCATGTTCCTACTGCTGCCATGCTCTTTTTGAAACATAATAGAATATGCAGATTCATATATTTTCAAAAGCCATATTTGGTTTATTTCGATAGTACAGTGAACGCAGGAAATACAAAGGTAGGGCAACAGGTAGAGGGTATTTCTTGAGTCTACAGCACCTAGAGCACAGTAAAAGGTAGCCCTAGAATGGCTCTTGTTGTTTCATACAGTATGTACAGTATTTCACATACAGAGCCATAGAACACCCTGCTTAATTTTTGGTCGGACGTAAAATGCGCGGCCTAAATGTGATAAATGCTTCGTTTGTACTCACCCATTAAATAATTCCAAAGACGTGGAGTGAAATATGGTCCTCTAGTTTCATATCCATGTGAAAGTTCTGGCACAAAACGAGTATTTAGACAATTATCTCCACTTTTTCTGTCATTCCGGGCCCCTCGCCCGGAGAGAAAGATGTCCGTGTGCATCTCTTGAAAAAGTGGAGATAATTGACTAAATACATGTTTTGTGCCAGAACGTTCACATGGATATGAAACTAGAGGACCATATTTCACTCCACGTCTTTGGAATTATTTAATGGGTGAGTACAAATGGAGCATTTATCACATTTAGGCCGCCCATAATTCAATTCAACCAGGAACGGTTGGAAGGGATCTATGCCTCTGATAGGCCTACATGAAAATTTACGAAGTTAATTAAATGATCACATGCATTCTAGGTCTAAGTAAAAGGGATTCCCAAAATGCAGACTTTATGCATAGTCTGTAAATAAATAGCCTATCCAAATACAAAACGTTTATTAGATCATAGAGAAATGGTGGGCCAGCAGTCTAGCAGATGATTGATATTGTTATCTGATGGTTGTTTGTTGTAGCCCTTATGTTGAATTGAAAATGGTGGACCCTATTGTAAACAAGTGTAATGCGTTATGGTGTCGTCCACATGCAGTTAACAGTTTTGTATTGAGTTGTGCTTACGTTGAAATGTACTGTAATTCTCCAATCTGTTAATAAATACTTCAATCAATCAATCAATCAATCAATAAAGATCTAATAAGGGTCCATTTGGTTACCAACTCTCCATAATTTAGCTGGGGACCACCTTGAACCATTAAAGGCTTTGATCAGTGTCCTCTCCTCACTAATGCTCATTATAATAATATGGTAGGCTACCTCCTACAGTACAATTTTTGTCCACCTAGTGACATCCGCCACTGGTCAAACGGAGAAAGAAAAAGGTTTTGCAAAGAGAAGGGTCTGTGAAATCAGTTATCTATCCATGATATATCTATTACTTATAAATCCAAATTTGGGCAACTTTCCAACAACCTCGTACCTCCCCTCCACATAAACCTTTACACTTTGTGAGCATTAATCGGTGTGTGACTCACTGGAGTGTGGACTATTTTTATTCTTACATTGTTGGCGAAGTCGGCAGTTGCCATTTATCAGCGTGAAGAGATCTAGAATCTAGATAGTCGGATATAAGTAATACGAGGAGGCAGCAGTTCCGCATAACACCCCACGCCCACCCACCGGTTTAGCATTTCAGTACTTCAGAATAAGAGTTCATATATACAATATATATTGAGCCGTATATCTCAACATACATTGTTACTGTTTTTGGTCCAGTAGGCTACCCAACCTAGTAGGTCTTTAGGTGTGCAGCCTCTTTTTCTACATAGCGTTCCTACCTCGGATTTACTTCCATTATAAGATGTATTATTTAAAAAAAGATATAAAACATATGTGGAAACAAATGCATGAAGGTAGGCTATGCCCTACTAAAATAGATTTAGCACTAATCGGTCCAGTGAATTGTGAGATTATACCTCCAACAAACAGACACAGGCATGACGCACCCTGAGAACTGTGTGCGTGTGCCCATGGTCACCTAAAACAAATTCCCTCTGCACAGCCTCTCATTCACTCAGTGACAGTGACCCAGGGCTCGTACCACTCCGAGGGAGCCATGCTCTCCGCTGGCCGACTCCTCTAAAACAAGCCAGCCTCTTGCAGTGCCACAGTAGCCTGATTATCAGACTATCAGACTAGCTCAGTCCACTCAGAAAGTGGGCGGGGTCTTTGGGCTGGATCCAGGCTAGTGCCACAGTGCAAAAAGAAAAATTATAATCACACTTGGCATAGCACACACACAAAGTCCAGTGATATAAAGTTGGCTAGTTATGTTCTTTGATATAACTGATATTTAATTTAGTCACTTAATCACAATAAATGGAAAAATATTTTCTTAAAAAGTGTTTTAATGATTGTGTGAGGAGTAGCCTCAATAATTGGAGAGAATCCTCCTGATGGAGAATGAAACTGTATACCACCTTTACTGTCGTAATAAAACCACAAATTATGCCCCCACATATTCTCCCATTTGTACAGTAAATTACCAACATTGTAAATTTGACAAAATGTTCTCTCATAGAGACTGCTCTTCCTTCTAGGAAGAGGCTGGAGCCTCCATGGTGGACAGGATACGCACAACCTCAGTTCGCTGCGTGGGTGAGATATGCTGGGTCATATGAACAATGGAATCCATTGCAATGTCTGGGTTAGCTTGAACAAAGCAACGCATCTGCTTGAGGATGTGGTCCCTGCGGATGCACTTGATGTTCTCGTAGATGATGGACCTCACACCCTCTTCCTCTGCTAGCTGCCTGTCGAACCACTCCACCACCTCCTTATTGCTGTCCCACAGATAGGCCTTGTCAGCGCCTTTAGCCTCTACAAACCAGAGGTGTAGTAAGGCTTGGATTTGGCCTTCAGTCAGCTCACTGTTGGCCTTTTGGATCTTTCGCTTCACTGTGTCCTCCAACAGCAGACGCCGCAAACGCCAGTAGAAGAACTGACGGGATGTCTGCCATTCTAAGATATCCGTGATGACGCCCTTCTCCTTCATGCGACCTGGGGTATCATGAAGATCTGCAAACTGCACGGCCACCTGGTGGTAGATGGGCAGGAGAAACTCCTCATGCTCCTTCAGCTTGATCTCCAGTTCCTTACGCTCTGTGGAGCTTAGCTCTGGAGTTCCAAGCCTTTCAGAGAGGCTCATGTAGATGGGATCTATCCTCCTCATGGTCTTCACCAGGTCTTTCCTCCTAAACTTGATCTCCACAGTGCCTTCAGGCTCCAAAACTCCACCTCGGCTGTCCTTGTCAGCATACATCTCCATGTGGCATGGGTTGATGGTGGGGTCTATGACCACCCAAGACCCTCCTCTCAGCTCAGCCTGTGGAGGGATGTAGATCAGCACTGGCTGCTGGAACTCCCTGAGGCCATCCACAATGTAGGCCCCAAACTTCAACACCTGGTCATACATATCTTTCATTCCTCCAGAGAAACCCCTCCAATTGGCAAACACAATTAGAGGCAGGCCTTCCCTGTTCAGGTCCTTGATGGCCTGGGCTGTTTTGAAGGCGGAGTCTGGGAACCAGACCTGTCCAGCCTGTTGGATAATCTTGGCCTCTGAGTCCAGGTTGGCCGGATCAGCTGGGATTGAGAGCTCTACAGATCTGGTCTCCACAGCGACAACTCCAGTAGGTATTCCACCAAGTCTGGCTCTGCCCACCACCACACTCTGGGCCCATGGCTGCATGATCTCCATGAAGGAACCATGGTCAAAGAAGCCACTCTGCCACGAACCCTTAGACATCTGGCTGGGCCGTCCACTCAGCATCCAGCGAGGGTCATAAGGAGCCTTGGACGGCACAAACTCCACTGGGCGGGATATGGGATCCTTGGCATGAAGGATGGGCACAGGACTACTTTTACACATGGGCATGTAGGAGAGCCACCTCAACAGGGTTAAGACTCCCTCAAAGTCATTACACACAGTACTGTGGGTCACACCATTGTTGTGCATGATCTGGATTCCACCGAGCTGGTTATTTGACGTGTACAGTTCTCTACCCAGTACCTTGTTGAGAGCTCCAACTCCAGTAAGGATAATGTGGGAGTTGTCCACCTGAATGGTGCGCTGACCCAGCCTCACCAAGTAAGCTCCAATTCCTATGGCTCTGCATGTTACCAGGTTCATGGTAATGATCTCCTCATATGCCAGAGAGGACTCCCCGGCAATCATGCCAGAGCCCTTCAAGTTCTCTACACCCAGACCATCCTCCTTCCCAATGATGGCAATGATCTTGTACCTAGACTCTCCCTCATCCTCCACATGCTCACAGTGCACAGAGTTTAAGGCTGAGACTTTTGTGTAATCATGTGGGGTCAGGTAGAGGTACTTGAAACCCTTGTCGGGGTCAGACGGGTCCTGCCAGGCCACCTGGAACATGTGCATTATTTCTTCTGCCAAACCTATGCGAGCACCGCTGTTGGCGGCAATGTAAATGCGAGGTATGCCGCTCTCTCGGGCCATTTTAGAAGCCTGCAGGAACAGTGTATCCTCCTGAGGGCCGAATGACCCTATCTTGTGCGTGATGTCGTTGCTGATGACAATGATCTCTCGGCCTGCTGGGTACTCTGGAGTCTGCAGGGTCATATGCCACGCCACCATACCGATCTCATTTTCTCCTGGCAGTCGATTAATCCGCACTAGCTGACCATTGGAGTCCAGTACCAGCTCTGTAAAGGTGAGCAGCTCAGAAGGCAGAGGGCATTTTGGCAGGTGGGCATATTCTTGGGTGGAATGCCACAGTTTCCTTAGAGCCTGTCTGAACATCTCAGGGAAGTCATAAACATATGTGGTACCCAGGGACTGAGCCTGGAAGCGTTTGGATTGCAGCAGGTCCTTGACGACATATGGGGTGTTGATGAGCATGCCATGTAAAGGCCCCTGCTTGTCTCCATATGCCTGGAACATGATCTGGGGGTCTTTTGGCCCAACCTGTCCCGTTCGAGAGTCGGTGACCTCCTTGTACAAGCCGATATCTAGGTGGTAGCCCGACTCATTTGTAACGAACATGCGGATAGGGATCTGTTTGCCTGTGGGCGTCAAGCGGATGTTGCATTTCAGCTCGGCTTGGAGGACACGGAGCTTCCAAAGGCGACTGCCATAACGTATCACCATGGAACGCACTGACTCCTCAATCTTCGAAGGGTCAATGATGACTGTGGGGACAAAATTGAGGAAGATGTGGTTGCAGTCTGTTCGTACGGTGGTGTTGTTAAAGGCCACCTCTAGCTCATCCATAGCTTCCAGCAGGAAGCGCTCTGCCTCATTGTGAAGGTACTCAAATGATGCCTCCTTGGTGATGAAGTCAGAGTGGCGGATAATGGCTCGAACAAAGAAACGGTAGTCTTTGACCTCTTTGCCTACTTCTGCGTGGGCAGCACCCAGGTACAGGTACATCCTTTGGTTGGCACAGGGAATGGCAGTCAGGGAAAAGTTACACATGCGGTTGAACTCCAACTGAAAGCCCAGTGCTGGCTCCAAGTGACGATAGATCCTATCCTCCTCAAATTTGTCTCTGGCACGGAATGTGAAGAACTTGAGAAACTCTTTATGAAACCTTTGGTCCACCACATAATTGATCTGTTTTCTGAAGTCCTTCCGAGCCACTAGGAATGTTATTCTACGGATGCCATGTTCAAACAGCACAGATTTCTTTGACTGAGTGAACTCCTGGAACATGGCCGCCAGGCTATCATCATCAATGTCACTGTCCACCGTTATAACCACATTCAGGATGTGAATAGGTTCGTCCAGAATACTCTTGATGTCCTCAGGGTATAGCACATTGTTGTTTACCTCTGAAAAGGTAGGCCTGGGTGGTGGAAAGTCAGAGAAACAGCCCAACACATCATTAATGTTCCTGGTAAACTCCTCAAAGGAACAGAAAGACACCATGACCCCCATGCGCTGGAACGGCAGAGTGAAGGAAGTGTCCAGCAGAACATTACTCATGCTGGCCGTGTGCACCACGCCATAGTGATTTAGATTGGATGAAAACAATATGCTTTTCAAGGATTTCGAATCAGAATCTTTACTCTTCTCTGTATTTGTATCCTGAATTTTGCTACCCTGTGTTTTAAGGTCCTGAGTCTTAGCTGATTGTAAATTTGCATCCAAAACTTTGATGTGTGGATGTTTATTTAGAGTGGGGATGTTCCCTCTGTCGGGGTGTGATGTGGGAAGCATGAACTGGAACTCCACGACACAAGTATTATCCTTCAGCTGCCGATGCTGAAAACTGTTTAGTTCATAGGCAATGTACGCTCTGCGCACGTACACCTCCAGGGCAGCCATTCTGACCACCTGGTTACTGTGGTAGAAGAAGTTTGTCAGGACGTCAAAGATGGATGTCTCTGACAGTATCAGTTTCCGCAGGTTCTCGATGCAGGACTGCTGCCCGTACATTTCGATAGCAGAGAGGAAGATGGACTCCATCTGGTTGTGTCGGAGCTCATAGGAGGGTATGTGGGAAGCTATCCGAACCTGTCTGGCACGCAGCGCCACCTTGGCATTCGTTGACTTGCTGAGCTGGGTGAGCTCGGTCAGGATGGTCATCAGCTCATCTGTGAGTGGAAGATCACGCCCACACAGTTGGTCAATCAGCATAGTAACCAATGTGTTCTTTTTTGTGACCTGGGCATGGGAGAATATGTAGTTGAGTACATTGGCCATGTCACCTTTATTTTCTTCACGTAGTGCAAATACACACTTATCATAGTGTCCATTCTGGAACTGGATCTCTACTTTGAGGTACTGTCTGAGCAGGTCCATCACCACAGCCTTCATGTGGCCCTGGATGCCATTGCGATACTTCTGCAGTAGGTGGACAATGCTCTGGGTGTTCATAAAGAAAACATCTATCTCTGACTTGCTGTTCAGTGTAGCCGCATGGCTATCTAGGATGTTGGTGATCTGCTGGCTTGGGAACTGGCACAACACTGAGGTGATGTTGCGGGCGTATTGTGCCATCTCTTTCTTGATGGCTTTTTCAATGGTGGGGGGGATGCGACTTGACACACTGGTCATAATGTCCTGCAGCTCCAATAGAGGCAAGGAGGGGTCTCGCATGGTCTTCATCAACGTCTCCACCCACCCCTTAAGCTTGACACCAAAAAAAGGTTCGGGCAGGCAGTAGCCGTCCATGATATGAACCAGGTGGTCCAATGTTCTGTGGAAGACCCTATGCACATTCTCCCCTCTCGTTACAGCCTGGATGGTGGGCAATGCCCCTGTGTACAGCTCTGTGTGTTGAACTCTGCTGGGGTCATCCAGCTGGAGCTTGGCAATGATGCAGCCTTGCTCTAGTGAAGCCCCAGCTCTTTTTACATTGTGAATAATACCAGATTCCGCAGAGGTCAGAGTCATCACCATTTTCATTACCTCTATCTCAGCATAGCAGTGGCCAGCAGACACATGCCCACCGTCCTCCACCATGCACTGGATGAGTTTTCCTGCCGAGGGTGAGCGCAGCAGTGTTGGGTCATACTCCTTCTCAAAAACACAAGTCCTGTTCCCGATAGTAATTCGATACCTGTCCACCTCCTCTTTCATGTATGTGGTGTAGCTACTGCCATCGTAGGAGAGCAGAAGGCCTCCATCACTAAGGTGATGGACGTCCACCTCAGCAGAGGAGTGGTTCATGATGACCACATAGGAGATGGGAGACTGGCGTGTCACAGTCAGGGCATACTTGGTGCCTTCGTAGATCAGCTCCAAATCCACTGTGTTGAGAAGTGTGTGTGCCGATAACACCTGGCCCCTTTCCAGTGAGTGCAGGAAGTTGGACAAGCTGTTCCTCAGGTTGACATCGGCCACATGGAGAGCACCACTTATGATCCCAAGCATGGTGTCTGGACGCTCTGCCTGCATCTTCTCAGAGATGAGCCGGTCCAGCCAGCCAGTGTCAATACTGTTCTGCTGGAAGCTCTCCATCTCCAGCAGCTTTATAAGGTATTGTACTGTGGTCCTGAAGTCTCCCCTGATAGACAGCTCCTTCAGAGCCACTACCATGTTAGAGATGGCTTCCTCGCGATTCTCTCCCCAGGAGAAACAATGTCCAAACTGGGAGTCAGCAAACTCGTGCAGACCACCTGCCGCAGCAACACTGAAGTAACCCCAAATGTTCTTATTACTGCGGAAGTTTAACTCTTGTACTGTTCCTGAGCTTGGCTTGAAACCCTCATCTGGGTTTTCACTGGTGATGCGGGTTGCAATGACGTGGCCCCGAGGGGAGGGTGCTGTGGAAAGACCTTCAAAGTCAATGGGACAGTCCCCCCAGGGCTGAACCCCATACAGAATCCTAATATCTTTAATGCGGTACAGAGGGATACCCATGGCAATTTGCAGCTGTGCAGCAGGCAGGTTGACATCAGCCACCATTTCAGTGCATGGGTGCTCCACCTGAAGACGAGGATTGAACTCTAGGAAGTAGAAGCTGCTTTCTTGGCTGTAGAGATACTCCACTGTGCCAGCACTCACGTATCCAACCATCTTAGCTAGTTTCACTGCACACCGCTCCATGTCTTCAAACACGTCTGCAGTAGCAATGGTAGCAGGAGCCTCCTCTATGATTTTCTGGTGCCTTCGCTGCACAGAACAGTCTCTGCCAAATAAGGAGATGGCATTGCCGTACTGATCAGCCAAGATCTGCACCTCCACATGGCGAGCATGCTTGGCCAGCTTCATGATGAAAATAGGTGATCCTGGAACTTCTGTCTGGACCTGTCTATAGAGGTTAGGGAAATCATCTGCGGAGCTGACCTTGCGGATTCCCTTTCCTCCACCTCCTTCAGAGGCCTTCACCATTATAGGGTAGCCCAAAAGCTCTGCAGCCTTTAGGCCAGCCTCCACATTATGGATACAGCCTTGCTCATACAGTTCAGAGGGAACATTGATGATCTTTGTCTTTTGGTTGCTGTCTGTCCACTCTACTGTCAGACCTGTCCCACTCCAGGGAAGGGTAGGAATGCCAGCGGTTTGAGCCACAATAGAAGAGGCAATCTTGTCTCCAAGAGCCCACATGGCCTGACTTGGGGGACCTATAAAGGAAATTCCATGTTTTTGAAGCAACTCCGGGAGTTTAGGGTTTTCAGAGGCATGGCCCCATCCAGCCCACACTGCCTGAACAGGTATGCGTTTAGCAATGTCCAGAATAAGATCTACATTGGCGTAGTTGTTGTTATTGGCCCCCCCTGGCACAAGCTCATGAGAGTCAGCCATTTTAATGTACTCTGCATTGGCATTCATGTCCTCAGGGGCCACCATGACAACAAAGTGGACAGCCCTTTCATTGCGGAACATCTCATAGGCCCAGCGGCGGATGGAACGCATACATTTGACTGCTGCAATACCATTGTTGGCAATGAGGACCTTCTTGATGACCTTGTTTCCACCAAAGTGGTTGACGAATTCAGCAGGGGAGGCGACAGTGAAATCCCTCTGCAGGTCAATGCGATGGCGGTCCCTTCCCTGCTTTACTAAGTGCAGCTGTGACATGCTCGACCTTAGGTGGCCGTTGATGTGGTCGAAGCCCAGCTCAAAGGTGCTATCTGGACTAACAGATGATGGTGACAGTGAGTGAGAGTCCTTCTCCACCAACGGTGACTCTGGCTTCTCCGAGATCTCATCCTCTGAGTGTTCCGCTGACATCGAATCCACGACGAAGTGTGAGTGCAGTGCCATAACCACAGAGGTCTTAGCAGGTGCGCCCTGCAGTGCCATGGCTGGACAACACGAACAGGCTGCACACACATGTACGAAAAAACATGTAATGCTAAAACATTGATTCCAAAATATAAGTTGCTCAATTCTGTTCCACATTTCTGTCACAGAGATGATGATGATGACGTCATGAAAACATCAAGGGCCTGTAACAGCAAAGATGCCAAATATGGCATTAAGAATCTTTAGGCTATTAGGCATCCCAAAGGAATCTCATGATTTGCCATGGTTTCCCAATATTTATGAACAGAGTAGAGGCCAGTCTGGATGTCCATATTTGGCAAGACTGAGGTCATATTATTTTGATACTGCGAGATTTGAGACAGCTCAACCTAAAAGCTGACATCACAGGTTAGTGTTATGAGAGACAGTCCTGCAGTGAGTACCACACCAGGTAGACCACACCAATGCAACTCATTGACTTGCAATGAGTTGCATTGGTGTGGTTTACCTTAAAAACCGTTTTGTCCAAACTGACCCTTTGGTGTGGTGTGGGCTTTAGTTACTTCCTGGTTGATTCCAAGTTAGTTGAAGGGGCATACTTATGTAATGTCAACAGTGTTTGAGCCTGCATTCACATAAAAGTACACCTTGCTGTTTGTACTCCTGACATTACGTTTTTAATCGTTTGAGAAGTAGAGCTTGGCCAAGTCCACACAGACCAGACCGGACAGAACATAGTCTGGCTTGTGGGGTGGGAAATTTGGTATATAGTATTTTTATTGGCCTACAATATTGTCTATATACATACATTCATGAATCCACTTGCTGAGTCAGTATTGAGCAATTTGTTTTATAGGGGTTTCTTGTGACCCTACCATTAACATCCAATATAAGGCAAAAATGTCAAACTTTCCTTATGCTTTAAGTAGCATGATGTCAAACTAGGGGGTTTTCATGATTCTGAATCCATTCCAAGCATTAGTTTTGCAAAAAAAAAACACTATTTTGGGCACATTTGGGCAAGTGGCTATGGCTGTTTTTAGCCCAAGGAGTGTTTTTGTGCAAAACTAATGCTTGGAATGGATTCAGAATCATGAAAACCCCCTAGTTTGACATGTCACATGTTACTTAAAGCATAAGGAAAGTTTGACATTTTTGCATTACAGGATGTTAATGGTAGCTAGGGTCACAAGAAACCCCTATAAAGAATTGCTCAATACCGACAGCCGGTCAGCAAGTGGATTCATGAATGTATGTATATAGACAATATTTTATTTAGGCCAATAAAAGAAACTAGGCTATATACCAAATTTCCCACTTTAAACAAAAGAAGCCTGTCGGCTGCCGGACTAACAGCAACTTCTGAAGGAAGTAATTGTTTGAGTCAAACAGTCTCTGTAACATCCGTTGTTGCCAAAATGGCGAGTCAGGTGGGGAAAGAGGAAACAGCAGGTCGCAAGCACAATGAAGAAACTAACAGGAAATGAAAATACATCAAAAGGAATTGGCCCTTGATCCCTCCAGACAGAACTATGCTGTGGGATTAGTTGCTGTTGTGATCAGCTGCCTGTCATCAGGATTTGCAGGCGTTTTGAGAAGATCCTCAAAAGAACCTCCACCTCCCCTTTGGGTCTGAAACGTTCAGCTGGGACTCTTTGGCACGGCGCTCGCCATGCTGGTACTTACTACTTAGGCAAAAAGATGGATCGCAGGTCTGTTAATGGGTTCTTTGGTTATACTCCGATGGTGTGGACTGCCATTTTCAACCATGCATTTGGGGGCCTTTTGGTGGCTGTGGTGGTGAGGTACGCAGACAACATCCTCAAAGGGTTCGCCACGTCCTTCTCCATTGTGGTTTCCACGGTGATGTCGATCTACCTGTTTGGTTTCCAAATAGATAAATGGCCATAGCAATCTGCTTCGCATGTGACTACTCTTTAGTTGCTATTTCTGGGGTAAATGGAACAGATTTTGCCAGGCTCACTGGCAAGTGGCAACCCTGTAGTATTCTTCCCTCATCCTTGCATGAAAGGATTGGTCACTGCCTGTGCCCTCAATCAGCTTCCAACATTATTGGTCAGGTCAGTCTGCCCATCAAAAAGGATGCAGGTGCTTCTCCCTGCACTTTTCCTCAAATTCTTCCCCCAGCTCTCTCATCAACTTCTCCTGTCTTCTCTTGACTTTTTAGTTTTCATCAATCACTTTGCACAGGGTGTCTTCTGTGATGATTCCTGCATCAACCAGAGCTGTAGTTGCCATTTCTACAGTTGGCCTGAGCGAATAAATCGCAAATTAATACAAAATTACAATAATGCAAATGGGTGTAGGTTAGGTGTGAAGTGAGGGGCACTCTTGTCATCGTACAAATTTACGTCATATTTGGCGGACATTGTCAATGGCAAATATGAGACATGTGGGGAGTGGGGACAAGATTTACATCATATTTGGCGGACATTTGACCCAATTTCTCCTTTCATTGTCAATGGCAAATGAGACGTGTGGGGACAAAAGCTGTATATAGACAATGTCTTAGATTTGTGTTAAACATACACAATTCTGTTGTTTGAACAGGATTAGTTTTTTTTATATAAAAGCCTCCCAACTTAATTTCTTTCTTCCAGAAGAAAATCACAAATGAATCAAAAAATTACAATAATCAACTGCAAATTGATGTAGGTAGGTGGGATACATCACTGAGAATACGTCCCAGTTGCATCCAAGCGATGTATTTTCGTTCTGAGGTATTCTACTTATAGTGACTCATAGGAATAGACTATGTGACAACCAGGTAGTATGGTGGGTGACAGCCGGAATGTAGACGGCACCCCGGGAGCAGTATGGGTTGGCGGCTTGGCGCCCTTTCAACCCCTGAATTTACCATGATCCATTAATCATTTCATTGATAATTTTTGAGTGGTGCAAACCACTCCAACAAACAGCTTTGTCTGTATCTATGTTTGTGTCTATGTATGTGTGTACCTGTACGTGTGTGTATCTGTACGTGGGACCCAAAAAAATGAGCATGGTTACTATGGTCACTGACATTACGTCAGACCACAGCTGATCAGGCTATATAAGACCTTGCACCACTCAGTTCACACGGGTGTGATTTTTAATATGTTATTTGGGTTAACAAACGATTACTATTGCAATTTATTTTGGTTCAAACCTTAGATTGACTGACCTATATAGAGGGTATGCGCATGCTTAAAGTGAATGGCACATCAAGTGGCAAATCGAGTGGCAAAGCAACATGCAAAGTGAGTTTAATATTGTTTAACGTTGTTTAATGCAATCAGATAGGACTTTTCTGTTTAGATGCATGGGCAGTCGAGGCCAGAAAGTAGTTATTTGCCACACAGTAGGCGTTCCTGCATAAATTCCTGGTTTGATGATGTCACGCGCATACCCTCTATAGGGAACTGTATAACAGTTATACAGTTCCCTATATAGGCCAGTCAATCTAAGTTTATAAAGGTTTATACTACCTATAACTGAACAAGACAACCCGTTGAAAGCTAAACTTGTTTGAAAATGTTTTCAAACATTTATGTTTTTGAGCTGTCAGAACTACTTACACGAAAAGCACATGTAATGTGCTGTGTTTTGTGTTGACCTGTATTTCTGAAAGGAATGACTGGATTTGTGCTTCTGCTTCCATACGTATCTGTCTCAAGGTTTAGGCCTACACGTCGCAATAGTGTCACAATAAACAGTGATAACAAACATACGTATACAACAGGTTTATTTTGCCAATTCTGTCACAATATTGTGAAATGCAAAAGCTTTTTCCAGATGTCAAAATACAATGATTATTGGAAGTCCGTTACACTTTTGAACATCAACGTGGACATCATCAGTAAAAAAACACATTATATAAAACGTTACATTAAGGCTGTGGTTATATTGAAATGCAAGTTTGTCACACAGAATCTGTAAAGGTTCAGAATGACAGCATTTCCAGTGCGTTTTTTGTGCTCAACCATGGAAAATATTAAGTGTTAAATGTGTGCTTTATCTAGTTGATGATTGCAAATCAAGTGCCCATCAGCCTACAGTATGCTGGCTACCTGTCTGGCCAGAGCCAAACCAGGGCAAACAGAAGTAACTACTGTCACAGGTATTTGTGCTGTAATAGCTTACCTATAAATTGCATTTCTGTTGCAGAAAAACTATTTTTTTTCTCTTCACTTTTACACAAACTGTCAGGGCCTCTTATCTTTCCAGGTGTAACAGTTGAGCTGTTTGCTCCGGTAGCAGTCCTGAAGAAGTTGTAGAAAATCTGTCAATTTCAGAGCTGAATATGGTTATTCAATCATCACAAACCCACTGGATTCTAGCTCTTTGGCAATACATGAGGACAAGCAGGATTCCCCGTTACTGTGCACTGTTCATGTATTACAAAGGTATTTCTCTACGAATAGAAAAGCCCTTGCTAAATGTACACCGTTACAATCATGAAGTAGAAAGATTAAAGAAGCAATGTCCATATCATATGTCCCAGAGGAACCAAACGTCATTACTCTTGACATTACTCTATTCCATGTGACACAATTTGTAGTACTGGTGGGGTGTGATCAGATATAAAACCTGTAAACTTCTGGCCAACATGGCACAAGATCTGACATCACTGTACTAAAATCTTTAAAAAAAATACATCTGGGTCACAATTGGTTGTTAACCCAAAATACAAAACTTCACCGTAAAATTAGTCCTTTATACCACATGTAAATAAATAAATAAAGAATAAATCTATATACTTGGGTAGGACAATCAAATGTTTCTTGTCTAGACATTGAGATTTGGTGTCCAAATGGTTTTTAACTGGTGTTCAAATTGTTCTTCTGCAGTTCTCTACACATCTGATGTTCCAACTTTAAAAACGATGTCACCATGTATTGAGTTGTGCTTTCATTTGAAATGTACTCATTCTGCATACTGTTAATAAATACTTTGATCAATCAAACCAAAGACAAACTCCTCTGCTCATATTGTAGTCTTCCACATTGAAATGTGTAAATAAACAAAAGTTGTTACCATTTGGATCAAATATGGGGAATGGCTGAATAACAAAACGTCAGTATTGTTTTATGTGATTATTTTTGTCTTGTCTACATAATAAAAAGGAAGTCAATTTTCTCGGTGACACCTAGACCCAGAGTTCTGCTTGTTGTTGTCTCTCATGAACTTTAAAGCTGCATTTTGGACTGTATGAAGCGGCTCTCCATGTTGTTTATATATCATCTCTTTCTAAAGCATGTTGTTAAAAGCCAGCCAGACCCTAAGCTCCTCCTCAGACTGTGAGCTCCCCTCCCTGCGTTGCTCCCAGAACTGTTGAAACAACTTAGCACCTCCCTCACTCTTTTATCATAATTTTCATCAGGCTGCACTATTCATTCAAGGCCAAATAGTGCAGTTTTGCCTTTAACTGCATTCATGATGTCCCAGTTCTAAATGATTTCCTGATGATACAGCTACAATAGAAACCCACAGTAAAGTTTTTTACCGTTGTCCTAAATCACATCTTCTCACACAGTATCCAAAAAACACACGATAATCTCCAGAAGTGAAAACAACAACAGCAAATAAATAAACAAGTGATATTTGCATCGCTGTGCGTCATCAGGTTCTCGTCACTGGTGAGTGGTGAAGGTAGATACAGTAGGTTGCTGTAAACACCGTAGTTTGTCACTGTCAGTTGGTACGGTTCCCTTTTTTTTAAGACAACCTATTTTCCAGTATTATTCACAAGCTCTTGTTAATACTTTTCATTGGTTAAATATTCATAAAAACACTTTCGCTTCAGCCTTCAGCTCACAACATGTCACATCCTGCCGACATGTATGCTGCATGTTGTGAGCTAGTAGATCAGCTACTTTTGCTACTTTAGCACAACACGCTTGTACAACGAAGTAGGGCACTGATTTATGAAAACAAAAACCAAACAAACGAAACGTAAAAAAGTTGAGATCTGGAGATACAAGGCTTCTGCTCAACAGCAACAATTTGTTTAAGTGGTGCCCTGAATCCCCACAATCCCAGAGTCCCCTATCCTCATCTCCTGTCCCCTGCTTGGTAGTGGTGACCTGGCTGGCTGGCTGGGCTGACTGGCTGGTTGGGTGAGGCTGTCCATGGCCGACAGGATGGACGAGAAGAGGTGCTCTGTGTGGCTCTCCAGTGCTTTGGACTGACTCTCTATCAGGAGCAGGGTGTCTCTCAGGACTTCACAAGGGTGGAGCACAGAACAGAGAGACAAATAGAAGATTAAAACTTAATAGACAGAGGCAATTTATGGGTCTGATGCTGATCCCGATTTTGAGTCCTAGACCCAGACCTAGACCATCAATTGTTGTGTTTTGACAGTTATTTTGTCAAAAAGTGTCAAAAACATTTAGAAAAAATAAAAACAAAAATAAACACACAACATTTTGATAGAAATAAACACAAACGCGATAAGCCCTATTCAAACATTGACAAAATTAGCGTGATCTACAAGCTCACGTGTTACAATGGCTATTTGAAAAGGAAATTGGGACAAATCGGCTGAATAATATTACAAATACTAGATAATATTACAAATACTGCACCCCCTGTTACCTCCTGACCTAGCTGACACACTCAGTCTCGTTGTATTTGGCCGAAAGTTATACATTTTTAATATGACTATGGCAAATAATCATAGAATGTCACTGCACTGAGAGACATGCAGCTACTGTATACTCCTGCAGCTGCTTACAACAGTGATTTACCAGATTTTGCCGTGCACCACAAGGGCTACACGCACCACAGTTTGGGAACCCTTGCTCTAGTTACTAGAGCTGGGGCGGGTGAAGTGGTTTCTGTTCCTCAAATGTGCTTTTCATCCTTTCATTGCTCATCCTCCTTTCCTTCTGTATCTACTAGAGTCTAGTAGATACAGAAGGAAAGGAGGATGAGCAACAGACAGAAGTGAAAAGCACATTTGAGGAACAGAAACCACTTCACCCGCCCCAGGTCATGCAAAAACAAGACGGGAATGAGGTCTTCTCCATAAATCGAGTTCTGTATGCATGGCTTCATTCTCCTCACAGCGTGTTTCCTGCTTCTCTTATCAGACAGTCCTGTGGTGTTGAGTAATTGAGTTACCTCATCAGCCAGAACACAAGAGTACCACTACACAGCACTAGTTAACATGTTGTACTAACCTAGTATCTAACCCTAACACGGATGCGACCCGTTGTGAGCCTGTAGGCTGGCTGTTATTAAAGACTACTGTAAAATGTATTTAATAACCAACACTGATGGTTGTTGAGACGAGAGTGATCAGTGATGTAATCCAGTTTAGCAGCAGAGCCTTTCTGCTATGTGTCATTATGTATTATTTATGCAAATATTAACAAAACATTTATAAAATGTTTCCAATGTATTGCTAAATGGTTAAAGTCCCTGTCCACATGTCCCGTGGGGTGGATTCAATCCTTAGACAAATCGTTTTGTATCACTTAGTTAACATCCCTGCATACTACAACCTATTTGACTAATATGCATTTTAGTGAAGCCCTGACTGGCGTCCTGCACCACCCGCTTTGAATGGTATCTATCAACCGATAATTCCCAGTAGGTTACTTATCAAGCCGATCTTATCGACCTACTGCATGTAGTCTGGGAGCCTACTGGCTGCGATTGGCATTGATAAAACGAAAACGACGATTAAGGTTGGGACCGCACTGCTACGTGCTTGCGGTTATGTTTAGATTAGTGTATGAGGAGGCTTGTCGTTTTCAGTAGGCTCCCAGCATGTGCAGTAGACCGATAAGAACGGCTTGATAAGTAACCTACTGGGAATTATTGGTTGATTTTCACACGAATCCGTTGCCTGCACCAAACCTGGATTCAGTGAGTGAGTGCTAGTGCTAGATTGAAGACTAAATGAATGCTTTGGAGATGCAGAACACAAGAAACTACCAGGCTTTTCACAGGTGTATACTATATATATATATATATATATATAAATCACACCCGTGTGAAGTGAGGGACGCTCTTATCATCGTACATCATCATGACGGAAAATAGACACTATGCCTAATTGCTCAGACACTATGATGTAAAATTCTCCATTCATTGTCAATAGGATATCACTTTAAAGATGTATACCCACTTTGTGTTGTTATTCAACATTCTACTTTTGCACGTATAATCAATTTAGAGAAATTCACCCAACCTGTGTATAATGTTGTGCAGATTTTCAAAACTCCACATTCTTTTGACTACTACTTTGTCCGCATCATCAGACTCACCAGGAGACGTGGAGTTCATACAGCTGAGGAGAAGTTCTCCAGTCTGCAGGACAGAGGAGGTCAGGGGATGGTGGGTACTCATTTCTCTCTGAAAACTCTGAGGCAGGGGGAAATAGAAATACCATGGTAAACATTGAATGATGGCACATGTCAACGCATAGTACAGCTATTCATTCAGTGAATAGTATGCAGGACCTACAGCACGATTATGCAGTATATCATTCTGATTATTGTCTGCTCGCTAAGGCATCAATTAGAGGGACCGGTATGACTGGAACTACAGGAGACACTGGCTGTAGTCCACAACAACTGACCCTTTGGTGATGTCACACTTTGTCACAGGGGAAGAAAAATACAGGGGGAAAAAAACCACAAAACACACTCCAACATCAAATAATCCAAATGGTGACTCCTCATTAATGAACAAAGCATTGTAACTTGCCTGATATTCAGCCAGAGAAGACTTGACGCTCTCAATGTCCACGGTAGGCGGAGACAAAACCGCCATTCTCTCAACCACAGTATAGAGCCAATGGACGAGCTCCCCCAGGTTGGAGCAAAACACCTGGACAGGAAACACCCATTGAAATGTTTTAGAACATGCATTCATTTTTGTATTTTTTGGAAAAACCTACATGAATAGAGCTCTGGCAAACTCCACACAGAAAGGCCACAACATCGGCTGCCAGTTGGATTAAATCCCAGGACCTTCATAATGGTAACGTATCAATGCTAACCACTGAGGCAACGTTGTGCCACACACATATTACACACAACACATACATACCTGGATGTGTTGCATGAGGGAGTCTGTTTGCTCCTGGTTTTCCTGACTTGTCCTGTGGACCGCTGGGAAGGTCAGCCCACTAAGATGTCCCACCAGAGCCTCTACCTCCCTGAGACTGGTCAGTGTCAGCCCCCTGTCCACAGGCTGTGTCTGTGTTCCATGAATCTGTCTGACCCCAGGATCACCTGCTGAGGGAAGGCAGTGAAGATCTTAGAGAAATGTACTTACCGGTAGTATCTGGTTCTTATTGGTCTTAAACATAGTAAACAACTACATTACAATAACCCATTCAGGGCGGGAACCCCTTTTGGTGTATGTTATACTTTAGCTATTTTTGAAAAATCGTATAAATGCGGCACAAATCTTTGAATATATATTCTTTCAGAGCGAACGTTTTTAATTTTAACTCAAATCTTTGCTTCTGATGGGTTCCTGGAATGACATATTTTCAGATGGGGGTCGGTGGCCAATTACATATATTTTTGGGGGTCCTTGACATGAAAATGTTTGAGAACTACTGACATAGAAACATGAGGTTTTTCAGAAAACTGTCCGGATTTAGAAGGCATTTGTAGAATCGTCTTCAGGTCTAAATGGGATAAATAAATAAAAATGTTATCTATCTATCTATCTATCTATCCATCCATCCATCCATCCCAAATCGTATACAGGTCAGTGAACAAAAGCATACAACAAGAGTGTATATGATACCCCTCCCACCTATCAAAGTTCCCGCTCCGAAAGAGCCACAACCCTCGGCCTGGTATCTTGCTGTACCATTAACAAAAGAAAATCAATACATACAAATAAGACACATTTACATTGAAAGTTGAGCGAAAATGAAAAATGAATTAAATAAAGTAAAAAAATGTTTAATACAATAGAGTGGAATGGAAGTTGTCCTTCTTTCTTACACCTACCCTTACTGAAGTACTGAGCAGTCCTATCATGAGCACCCCTCTCCTCCCTGTAACGTCTGTCAGCCTCATCTTTGCGTTTATCAGATGCCTCTCCTTGCTGTTTTTCAAGCAGGGGGGTGGAGGAGTAGATGGAGGTGGTTCCAGGGTCCAGAGACTCCCAGCTGGCTGAGACAGGCTGGTTGATCTGCGCTGTCACCTCCCTCACCTACAGCCATGATAGAAATACACCAACAAATATTTTGTCTTTTTTACATAGCTTCCAAATATACAAAGCAGTCTCATAAAGATATACATTTAAGGTGGCAGGCTCAAGCTAACATCTCCTCAGACTCGCTGTAAACCTGTTCAAATCAAACACTCAACTCGAGCCTTTTGCTGCTTACTTGGTTATTTTCAGAACTAGCTGTAAGTGTTCTTTGTGTTTCATGCCTCTCTCGAAACTAAATCGAATAAGTTAATTACAGTAAGAGTATTCCCCCCTGCTGACCTGCCTAGACAGCGCTTGCAACTCCTCCAGCTGATCTGGGAGGGGTCTGTAGTCCTCGTCCTCGTCCCAGTCCCCGTCTCCGACACACGCTGGCCGGGGAAGAATGCTGGTGGAGCGGATGAAGGCGGAGGAGGAGGAGAAATAGGAAGGGGAGTGCGTGGACGCATGGTGTTGACGGCGTTGACCTTCGCCAGCGTTGTGACCGGTTTGGTTTTCTCTGGCTCTGCCCTTGCTGCCATCCAGGCTCTCCAGGGACAAACCAAAGAGGTCCTCTGGGGAGAGGGGACTGGTATAGAGAAGGCCGTCTGACGACTTGGAGAGCCCATGGATCTTGGCAGACCTAAGGCTGACGCCGAGTGTCCCGTCCCCTCTGGGCCGCCCCAGTCCAGTACGCTCCGCCCTGCTCAGGGAAAAGTCCAGAGCTGATAGGCTGGCTGAGCTGCAGATGCGATCGAGTTCTATCCCCGAGTCCTGGAGACCTGAGTCTGTATGGAGGAGACAGGCACCCTGTGGATCGGTGCCATCCCACTCACTGACCACCCTCCCTGGCCTGAGAGGGTAGGTGTAGTCCAGGAGGTCCTGGTACTCCCTGTCAGGGTCCCAGTTCAAAGACTGCCGGTCCGGGGAAGGGGGGAGAGACTTGGGGATGGCACACGCCCAGTAGTTGGCCTGGTTGGGGGACATGGTGTGGAGGGTGGGGGGTATAGTGTGTGGGGCGGGGGACCTGCGGCCCTGGAAGTAACCCGTAGATGAGATGACTTTCAAGCGGCTCTCCCCTCCTCCTCCTCCCTTTCCCCCTAATCTCAGCTCAGTTCTCTGGGGCCTCAGGTGGCGTGAGTGGGGGGTGTATGTAGGAGAGAGGAGAGTGGACGACAGCCGAGGGCTTAGAGGGGAGGTTGGGGTATGGAACTCCCTGGGTGGACTGCGGTGACTGCGTTGCCCCAATCTACTGCCTAGGTAGACTGAGCCAAAAGTGGATTCATCACGGGAGGGGCTGCCCCTGAGGTCTGAAAGCCCCAAGGGTGACATGAGGTCTTCTCCAGAGGCCGAGGAAGGTGAGATGTTACCCTGAGAGAGGTTGTGGCGGTCCACGGCACTGAGGTCTCTTGGTCTGGTTAAATAGTCCATGTTGATATGATGATGATAGCTTTCTGTACTATCACCTGGCCACCGTTTATCCTATAAAGAAGACAAGATCAAGAAGGTCCCGATTCAGTTTTTTGCTCCTGCAAATGTATAAGCATCTGACTCTATGTTATATTAGTAAACATTCCTTAGCCTATTACTTCCAAAAAGACAAGACACTCATTGATACTCTCCTGTATTACAGCTATTTACCAGCGGTACATGTTAGGTTTTTGAGGGGCGCTCCTATATACAGCTTTTGTCCCCACATGTCTCAATATTTGCCATTGACAATGAAAGGAGAAATTAGGTCAAATGTCCGCCAAATATGACGTACATTTTGTAAAATAAATGGTAAATTGTGCATTTATATAGCGCCTTGATCCAAGGCGCTTTACATAGATTGTGCATTACATTCACCCATTCACACACACATTCATACACCGATTGCGGCGGAAGCCATGCATGGTACCAACCAGCACATCGGGAGCAATTTGGGGTTCAGTGTCTTGCCCAAGGACACTTCGACATGGACCCATGGATCATTGGACGACCTGCTCTACCTCTTGAGCCACAGTCGCCCCACACGTCTCAATATTTGCCATTGACAATGAAAGGAGAAATTAGGTCAAATGTGACGTAGATTTGTGGCAACACAAACATTATATGCCATTGACACTGAAGGGACAATTTCATAGTCCTCCAGTTCCAATTTTGTCTGCTCATTTTTGAGGGCTGCTAGCCCCTCGTATGCCCAGCTTTGTGTGTTTGTGTACCCCATATAGCGATGATTTGATTGACTGAGCACGGAATGTGATGTATGATGATAAGAGCACCCCTCACTTCACACAAGTTTTTCACCTGTTTATCCTGCATTCCGTTTTAGATATCTCACCTGATTGTTTAAATCAGATCAGATCATGTATTTTCTGTTTACTAAAGAACTGCAGAGATGGAAAGACCCCTGTTATACTCTAGTCCAGGGGTGGGCAACTTTGACGATGGAGAGGGCCACTATAGTTCCACTCTCACTCCCTAGGGCCATATATTACTGTCGTAGCAAAAATAGCCGATCTACAAGCTCAAAACGCATCGCTGTGCAACACGTTTTGAGCTTGTAGATCGGCTATTTTTGCTATACTCGAATTGAAATCTTACATTTTTGCTATTTTTTAATTGGAATCCATTTTTATGTAATTTCAAATGCCTTTAATTATACTTGTGTTGAAGCAATGAGCTACTAATTTAGACTGAAGTAATTAGGCCACATTAAGTGAAGGTGGGGGCCGCATGTGGCCCCCGGGCCGCCAGTTGCCCACCCCTGCTCTAGTCTATAGAAATGATTCATAAGACTCATTTTAACAAAACTAATATCACTAACACCTTGACCGGGGTCGACTCTTTAACTGGTTGGCTCTGGTTCTGTAATCGGTCCATCTGCGACGGGTTGTGAGCTTGTCATAGTTTTACAGTATATGATGTATTAATTTCTTGTTACCTGTACGGGTTCCTCCTGTGACCTCTTCAGGATGGACGTCTGCTGCTCTGTGGGAAATAGGGGCTTTCTCATCACATATTGCCTGTCTGTCAAATATCTGGAGGAAGGAGCCATAGTGACACTCTTCCTGGGACCACCTCTTTCTCTCTCCCCCTGTCTTTCTGTTTCTCCCTCTATCCTCCCTCTTTCCGCTGCATTTCGTGAACGATGGATATGGCTCGCTCCCGTCGTCTGTGTGAACTCTGGGAGCCGACTGTTCCACATTCTGCCGCCTCCCTTGGCTTCCATCGGGGAGAGAGACCCGGAGAAGGCCCTGTCAGCTCCAGATGTCATGCTCCTGAAACAAGGCGCTGGGATGGCTCATGTGTTTATGGTGTACACTGTGAAAAGATGAAAACAAGTGCAGAGTAAGATCCTGCGTGCGTGCGTGCGAGAATCAAGAAGACTCCTCAGTTTTTATCACCTTGATTTATGAAATAAAGGAATTCAAATGTACACACAAACCTGTTTGTTGAAGATGCTTTTTTAGACACCTTTTCTAGCTGCTCAGGGAGTGGAACTCTCGTCCAGATAAGCATCAGACTGAATCCATGTAAGTGTAATGATATGTTTGCTCCTAGGCTGGCTCACCTGACCGATCTCATTAAGACTGCATGTTCTGACTTGCCTGTGTGCTCGCTGGACCAGGGGAGGTGGTGAACACTGCACTTTGTCCTCCTCTTGTCATTGCCCTCACAGACCAGATCGGCCAATAACGACAGCAGCATACATGTTTGGGTTAGCTTCCGAATCTACTATATACTGTACCGTAGCTGTTGCTAAGAGATTTATGATTTTATGTCAGGGCTGCCAGGTGACTATCAGAATGTTGGGGGGACATCTTACTGTGGCAGTGTTGCTGCTAAACAGGGTGCACAGCCAAGCACCTTCCGCTCTCAGCAAAATACCATTCAATGAAAACACTCGTACACTACTCAACCACTCTACATACTATTAAATAATAGAGTATGTATGTAGAGTTTGAGGGTAATGCTTTGTGAAAGCCTTGCCCCCCATAGTACACTTTGAGCAATCTTCATCAATAATTAAGGAGGGGCTCTACACCCCCTCTCCACCTCACATCTTACAGATGTGACGCCAACAAGACATTCCGTTCTAGCCGGGCTAATGCCAAGCTCGCTCTACTACGGAGCCAGGCAACTTCTCCCCTCCATCTGCCTTTTGAATTATGCACCATGTGACACACATAATCTTGGTCTACACCTAAATGCACCCTATTTCAGATACGATCATGAATGATCATTTGTAAAAGTATTACAATAATCTTCAAAACAAGATGGAATTTAGGAAGGATACCCCGCACGCACGCACGCACGCACGCACGCACGCAGAGTTGAGTACGTCTCGTTGCCATAGCAAATAGCAATAGCTTTGAGAGGGTGCTGCTAGACTAGACTAGAATGTGGAGCATGCATGGATGTGTCCAAAAAAGACAGCATAGGGCGAAAACACACACATGGGTGTGTGTTTTCGCCCTATGCTGTCTTTTTTTACTAACTTGACAGGGTCAAGTTAGTAAGTATTTTGGAGACAGACTGGCACTTAGCAGCCATCAAGACAGTGTTTGGAAAATGGCTGTGTATGTAACCCATGGGCGTCACTGGCAGCATGTTGACACTGACAAAGGCAACAAACTCACAATGGCCCCCTGCCCACTACCAGTCTGATAAGAGAAAATTATCTAAATTAGCTGGCAAGAGGCAAAATGGGGAGGAGGTATGATTTTACACTAAAATGCTGTAGCATCGCACACATTGCATTTGGAATGAAATGTTTTCAAGGGGGAGTGGTTAACCACCCTGGTTAACACATAGGGCCTAATCAGCCATATCACTTAACTTTGTACAATTCAGTCATGTGTCAAACTGAAAGCTTGAAGATAGGAGCCATGTCAACAGTGATAGCCATGTCATTCATGTATTAAGCTAGTGGTTGTCAGCCTGAAACCAGGCTGAAAAGAAAACTGAATCTGATGGGAACTCAGTTCCCATCAGATTACAAGATCACATTCATTAAAAGTCTTGATAGCCCTTCTTTTTCCAGTACAGTAATTACCGGACTGTAAAAGGAAGGGCTACCAAAGTCTTATGGCAATAACCTTCAATCGCATATAGACCTTCTAGTCCAGTAGTCTCTCTATACACTAAATCCTCATGTCCATTTGGGCCAATCTTTGTTCAATTTACACGATTTTACTAGTGTAAATTGTAGTACTTGTAGTACTGTACTTGGTTAGTCTGCTAGTGGCTAAACAATCTGTGGATGGCAGCAGCTGTGTCATAGCAACAGAGGAACCAAACAACAATGACCTACACACAGTCCAGTCAGTGGCATTCTGGTCGTTGTCCACACCCTCCCCTCCTACTGTACATAGGTTGTCTTTTTTTTCTCCAAACAATGAACACTGTATGTGTGTTATAAATAAGAAAAAGCCTTCTGCGGAGCTCGGCACTGAAACGTTGAACATTCAAAATACCCCCCAAAAAGACAGACGTGGATGAAGGGTGCGTCCAGCCATAGATAGGAAGAGCATACCATTCCATTCTATAGTTGGCTGCCTGTTTGTGTGACCTTACACAGATATGACTATTAAAGGCATTTAGACCGCTGTCCGAGTGGCACTGGCCACACAGCTGGTCTAAATGAGCATGATGCATAGAAATCTCGCGAGTCAGAAAATACTGTAATTATTGGAAACTAAAACTTTGAATTAATAATGGAAACTAAAACTGTGAATTCATGTATCTATGTCTAGTTTAATTATAACGCTATTTCATTTCTGAGCCCCATCTTACTGCAATAAAATGATACTCACCAGGCTTATTAGCGCACTGTTATATTTGAAGATGAATTATCAAAACGTCGTAGCGATGTCTCTGCTGCAACATCGTTGCTACTGTTCTTTGTTTGTTACGGAAACAGCGGAGGAGGGAAGAGAAAGTTCAATTGTAAACAGGAACAAACGGAAGACGGAACAATACTTTACTGCCCTCTAGTGGATACATAATGTATGGTTTTGTACTCCATGTTTGTAGGCTACAGTACAGAGTATTGATTGATTGATGAATGTATTAACAGATTGGAGAATTACAGTACATTTCAAGCACAACTCAATACAAAATTGTTAACTGTGGACGACACCATAAAGTACACTTGTTTACAACAGGGCCCACCATGTTCAATTCATCATAACAATTAGAGACATACAAATATATACAGGAAATCATCATAGAGGTAAAAAGGGAAAAGTAAAAAAATAAAATATGAATCGCCCACCCACCCCTTTTCCCCCTCACTGTATATGTTTTTTCCCATTGTTACCTCCTCTATGATGATTTCCTGTTTTTGGCTATATAAGTGTATATTTGCACGTCTCTAAATGTTATGATGAATTGAACATGCCATGGTGGAACCTATCGTAAACAATAAGCGTAATGCTTTATGGTTTCGTCCACAGTTATCAGTCTTGTATTGAGTTGTACTTGAAATGTACTGTAATTCTCCAAACTGTTAATACTTCAGTCAATCAATCAATAATGGTCAGGGACTGGGTAACTGATAATTCCAGCTATAATACCATTCCCTTAACCAGCCCCCCTTCCTGCTTTTTTGAGATGGGGGGTAAAAGAAGGCAAAATCCCATCAACACTCCTCTAGTTGCAATAGATTTTATTACTCAAAACATTCAGATTTCTATACAATACAAGGATTCAAGGAATGACCCGTGACTTTCAATGCCATGCACTGCACTAATGAACCACAATACACCAACAAAATGTACAGAATGTGTATTGCAGATTGCAATATTCGAGCTCAAATACGATTGCTTTTGATAATAATGTGCTTGAGTGCGTACTCTTAACTCAATCAATATACACAAATAAATACAGTAATCACTACATTTCTCATTGGAATAAAAAAAATATTTTTCTTATGGATTGGCTGTGGTGCTCACTCAAATCCTCAGTTTTAATCCAATCATTTTTAACACTCAAGATTTTAAAGTGTATGTACGGTACCATTTAAACATCTGAACGAGACCATGATACAGGAGATGCTACTTAAAAGATAGTGAGTGATTAAAGTAGTGTGTACTGATAGATGTACTGTATTAGACGAGGTCCTTTCTCCGCATTGTCCACAGACTGAAAACCAGTATGGCCCCGATGGACCAACGCTGGGATGGATTTCGCTGATGCACTTTTCCAAAGCGAGTCGTGAAGGTTCAGTGTAATGCTCAAGAACACATGACTATTGATAGAAACATTAATGACAGCTTCTGCACACCTGAGGAGTAGGTGACGTGTGTAAAAAACCTGTCTTCCTCAACTGCACAGAAGAAAGCTTTATTCAACAATGTTTCTTAAAGTTTTCTTCTACGAAAGCAAAGAAGATAGCGTTCAAGCGTTTCCTTGGTATCTAGCGGTAAGCATTAGCTCGCGGTCTTCTGAACAGAGTAGGTAGTAGATAGGCTATAACTGTCCTAATGAGGTTACCATCGACTGTATGTGTCCTTAATAGCCGTGTCATATCCCAAAGAGAACAAACTAAAAGTCAATACAGCGGCCCTTCCGCTCCCAGTCTCCGTAGCGTGTGGGCTCCGGTCCTCTGGGGCCCCCTTGCTCCTTAGTTTCAGGGTTGACATCACGAGGGAATTCTGGGAGATGAAAAATGAAACAAGAACTTGGTTTAAACGACACAACACATGATGATAGTGTTGAACTGGACGTGTATTTAAATCTAATCCTATCACCACGTTCACACTTTTTTATGCAGTCAATATTTACCAAATTTAAACCCTCATCCCAGAAGTCATACTTCAATGCATAAGTATAATGTATCCTATCCAACGCAGATATTTCTTTTCCTTGACTCTCACTTCACCGGTGCTGAAATAATCAGCTTTTCTTCCTGGTTTACAAGTTAATCATGTCATTTTATGTGAATGCTTGATTTCACAAGTCAATTAAAAATATTGCCACTAATAACTCACTTTCATCCTTGACCTTCTCTTCGGGCGTGTCAAACCGGCCCTGTGGCGTTTTCGCTTTACGCAGCGGTTCCTTGTCCTTCACCGATCCACTGGCCGACCGTGACCATCCTATGAGGAACAATAAGAGTCACATTCAACACTCGGCTTGTCTCAAGCACCCAAAGTACCCCAACGTAACACAAGGAGCTTGTGACAGAGAAAAAGTATAGCCTACTGCATGCATACACACTGCACACAATCAAAATCAATCAAACTTTTATTTCAGACAATTCTGTAAGCCACAAGAGTCTATAGGTGTAGGCTATAATACTAATTAATAGAAACCTGTAACCAGCTCAGATGCAATTTCTCATATTTTATTGAGAACGCTGACGCGTTTTGGCAAGAGCCTTCTTCAGAGCAGATTAAAAAGGGCAGTTTACTTTCTTAACCTATACAAGCATTAGCCCATCATCTATAATGGTGGGATTCATGTTGCACAATGATTTATAAAAACATTGAATTCAACGAATTCAACTTTTATTTCAGACTTATTCTGTTAGCCATGACTGCCCATATTACTAATATTGTAGATCTACACTTTACACAGATCCTGCATTAATCTCATGATCTGGTGTGGGTGAGTTACAAGAGTATATTATAAGCGCCGCTGGTGTAGTGGTATCATGCAAGATTCCCATTCTTGCGACCCGGGTTCGATTCCCGGGCGGCGCACTGATTTTCTTGATGAATTGAAAATGGAGGACTCTGATATAAACAAGTCTTAGTGCTTTCTCTGGTTTTATCCTCGTAGCAGATTTTGTATTGACCTGTACTTTGTTTGAAATGTACCCATTCTACAAACTGTTCATAAAATGTTCAATCAATCAAATCAATCAATGGATTGATTGTAGAGTTCGTGGCAAACAAACAACCTGCATATAGCTTGGTTGTTATCTTGGTCTAGACTAGTGTATTAGTTCTATGTGAAATACAAGTAAATGGCGTGTGTGTAATGCACTGCAGCATGTTGTGACATAGCCCTGGTCCAGTGCTTACAGCGAGTCAGAGAGAGACTCGCTGTAAGCACTGGACCAGGGCTAGTTGTGACAGTGAACATACCGACCTGTGAAAGCTGATTCCACAACGAACCCCTTAGTTATACAACGTTTGGTTGTAGACGCGCCGAGCCGCAGCAGAGACATGTTTCTGTAGAGGCTGGACAGTCAGTCCTGTACTGTGCTGGACACTGGGACAGTCCTGTACTGTGCTGGACTGGGACAGTCCGACAATGACAGGGACACTTACACAATTTCGTTGTAATGTTTTGACGAACGTGTCGCCGGAGACGACGTCATCAGCCAGCGACACGGAGAGGTGTTAAATGAATTGCTGTGCTCAGTTGCGTCCACTAGAGGGGACTAAAACACAAGCTTTTTAGTTCTGTTGCTTAGGTTAAATTCGAAGAGATCAGGGGAATATAATTTAGGTAAAATAGAAAAGCACGAATCTTAATTGTGGCAATGCAATGCTATGCAATACAAACCCACAGACTGCAGTAATTCCATACATAACTACCTCTCCGTTGAACATAAGAATACAATGACCAATTGAGAGAGAGAGAGAGAGAGAGAGAGAGAGAGAGAGAGAGAGAGAGAGAGAGAGAGAGAGAGACCTGTGTGTGAGTGTGTGTGTGTGTGTGTGTGTGTGTGTGTGTGTATATATATAGTAGCCTATAGGCTATGCAATTATTTGACTGTATCATAATTACTACATCACCACCAATTCCAAATAATAGCAAGATAATTGCTATAATCTTCACTGTGGCAGTTGATTTATTGCCACTTATAACCCACCGGAATTCAGTAATTTAGGTGAGTGTTTTGTTCTGTTCCCAAGTGATGATTGAAAAATTAATCGAACGCACAGAGAGACACACAAACATGTCCATGCAGACTCATACACATGCACCAAGCAAGCATAGTCTAGATATGAATTATTATTGGAAGCTGCTTTTGCTCAGCACGGGTTCCCAGATGTTGTTGTAAAGTTGATCATACTTAATTTGGGATTTCTAATATAAATGAGTTACTCTGGAATTCATTCAGCCCATAACCATAGGAAGTTATGCTGTCCTTTGTTAATTTAATGCACACACACATACACACACATTGATAAGAGGTGTATCCCATGTACACAGTTGTGTTGACATGCTTTTCCCTGAAGGGTTAAAGGTACTGTAAGTGAATATTTTGTCTTCAAACAAAACCTTTTTTGTTAAAACATGTAACACTTTACATTCTGACAGTAATCATTGCTGCAGTGCAGAGTGTCTGTTCTCTGCAGCTCTTAACTTTTGTTGAAATTAAATTGGTAGAATGTATTTTCTGTGCTGTGCACTAAAGAGCTGAAGAGCAGTGTTAATTCTTTCACAATATTTTGATTTAGTCTTATTCTTTTGAATAACACACAAGTCTTAGTCCTATTTAGTCTTCTGAAAAGTCTTAGTTCTTAGTCTTAGTCAACAAAATTAACACTGCTGAAGAGAAGGCAAAACAATGTTATATCCTAGTATATTTGAATATCACAAAATATGGAGTTTGGTATGTAATAAGATACATTTGATGGTGATGATATTGATGGTGATCAGATGATAGAATCATCTGGGAGGGTTGTTGGTTCTTCATAGGGTGAAGGAGGGTGAAGGAGAGATAACCCCAGCACCATGAGTAAGGCTGGGACAGAGGCTACCCCAGCACCATGAGTAAGGCTGGGACAGAGGCTACCCCAGCACCATGAGTAAGGCTGGGACAGAGGCTACCCCAGCACCATGAGTAAGGCTGGGACAGAGGCTACCCCATACAGCACCATGAGTAAGGCTGGGACAGAGGCTACCCCAGCACCATGAGTAAGGCTGGGACAGAGGCTACCCCAGCACCATGAGTAAGGCTGGGACAGAGGCTACCCCAGCACCATGAGTAAGGCTGGGACAGAGGCTACCCCAGCACCATGAGTAAGGCTGGGACAGAGGCTACCCCATACAGCACCATGAGTAAGGCTGGGACAGAGGCTACCCCAGCACCATGAGTAAGGCTGGGACAGAGGCTACCCCATACAGCACCATGAGTAAAGCTGGGACAGAGGCTACCCCATACAGCACCATGAGTAAGGCTGGGACAGAGGCTACCCCAGCACCATGAGTAAGGCTGGGACAGAGGCTACCCCAGCACCATGAGTAAGGCTGGGACAGAGGCTGCCCCAGCACCATGAGTAAAGCTGGGACAGAGGCTACCTCAGCACCATGAGTAAGGCTGGGACAGAGGCTACCTCAGCACCATGAGTAAGGCTGGGGCAGAGGCTACCTCAGCACCATGAGTAAAGCTGGGACAGAGGCTATACCCCCATACAGCACCATGAGTAAGGCTGGGACAGAGGCTACCCCAGCACCATGAGTAAGGCTGGGACCGAGGCTACCCCAGCACCATGAGTAAGGCTGGGACAGAGGCTACCCCAGCACCATGAGTAAGGCTGGGACAGAGGCTACCCCATACAGCACCATGAGTAAGGATGGGACAGAGGCTACCCCAGCACCATGAGTAAAGCTGGGACAGAGGCTACCCCAGCACCATGATTAAGGCTGGGACAGAGGCTACCCCATACAGCACCATGAGTAAGGATGGGACAGAGGCTACCCCAGCACCATGAGTAAAGCTGGGACATAGGCTACCCCATACAGCACCATGAGTAAAGCTGGGACATAGGCTACCCCATACAGCACCATGAGTAAAGCTGGGACAGAGGCTACCCCAGCAGCCAGCACCCACCTCTTCACCGAACTGCCACCCTGGAGGAATTGGTAGAAGTCTATCACCATCTGGTAGCTACACAGCTGCAGCTTCCATCAAGATGCTCTCCAGCTCCTCAATAAGCACAGCTTTGCAAGGACCAGAGGAAGACATTCACATATTTCACCAACTAATGTAAGGGGATCATAATAAATACCCGTACTGAAATACAGTTGTTTTTTTTCTTGGTGTGACACATTGGATTGGTGAACTGTAAACTCCTCAGTGTTGATTAAATTTGTAACTCTGAGAGTGAGAGTGTATACAAATATAACCAAATGGACCTGTAATAGCATGATGATTTTACTGTGTCTTGTCCTATGTTTAATGTTCTTGCAACATTAAACCCATAGAAAGTCATTAATCTGGCTTGCCATTCACTGCTGCCATTTTTCATGTGATGACATGTTATTTTTATGCTACCGGTGTGTTGATAAATTGAATACATAGGACCACAATGGAAACAAGTCCCCAGGACTGTGTTATGCTGTCAGTACAAATCAGTGGAAAAAGAAGATAAGTATTCATCCATACTTTCGCGTATATTATGTCCCCTTGGCGGAATGCTATACCTTGAGAACACATAGTCTAACTGAGACCAACATCATGTCACTTTATCCATGAAGTCAGGAGCAACTATAGCAACGTAATAACATTCCTCTATCAAAGTTTGTTTTTTGGGGAGTCTGATTAAAATAAGAAACTCGTCTTAAATCTGGCTTGGATGTACTCTTCCACCATACTATACAGTGAAATACTACCTATTTTAACTCTGAGAGTGCACAAATGTACACGCTCAGAGTTACACACGTATAAATCAGCACTACCGTGCACATGCAGGAGACAAAGGGTAGACTATGTGTGACCCCGCTGTGAAGCCTGAACACAGGAAAAGTTAAGAGTTTAACCTGCATGTATGTACATGACCTGCATGACGCCCCGCCTGCATCAGACCTTCCAGCCACCTTTCTCCCTGGAGGGTGTGTGTGTGTGTGTGTGTGTGTGTGTGTGTGTGTGTGTGTGTGTGTGTGTGTGTGTGTGTGTGTGTGTGTGTGTGTGTGTGTGTGTGTGTGTGTGTGTGTTTGTGTGTGTGTGTGTGTGTGTGTGTGTGTGTGTGTGTGTGTGTGCGTGCCTGTGTGTGTGTGTGTGTGTGATTTCACTCTCAAGTAGTGTTGATGCCTATAGGTACGGTGTGTGTGTGTGTGTGTGTGTGTGTGTGTGTGTGTGTGTGTGTGTGTGTGTGTGTGTGTGTGTGTGTCTGTGTGTGTGTGTGCGTGCGCGCACGTGTGCATGTGTGTGTGTGTGTTGTGCTGCACTAATAGGCAGAAGGAATGTGAGTGTGTTTGAGGGGAGCCCCTCTCCGCTGATATTCCTGAGTGGATGATGAAACTGTGTGCCGCATTCCTGCTCAGCCGCCAGGGAGAGCACAGACCCTGGACAGACTCATATCACACACTGACCACCAGCTGGCTCAGCACCTAACACACACACACACGCACACGCACGCGCGCACGCACGCACGCACGCACGCACGCACGCACGCACACACACACACACACACACACACACACACACACACACACACACACACACACACACACACACACACACACACACACACACACACACACACACACACACACACACACACACACACACACACACACACACACAGTGAAATTCTCACTTGTCTTTGAGAGTTAAACTTGAACATCCCTATTCTGGGCATGTAGTCGAACATTTGGCAAAGATAGATCAACAAGCTCACAGTGTGTTAACGCAGTGTGAACTTGTAGATCGGTTATGTTCTGCAGAGATTTGGAGGGAAAAAGGAGGGGGCCATGTGGATAGACCCCTGGGGGACCCTATAGCGTTTAAGTGGTGAAGAGAATTTTAAAGTGCATTCATAATGCACATGAAACAAATAAACACATTCATTATGAGAAACTCAACACACACGCAACGCGTGCACGAGAGATAGGACAATAATACGCACATGTACGTGCACACGCACACGCACGCACACACACACACACACACACACACACACACACACACACACACACACACACACACACACACACACACACACACACACACACACACACACACACACACACACACGGGAGCTCTTGCACAAGACAGCATTAATCGCTCACATTTATCACCCGACCACAACTGTCAGTCAGTTATTGAAAACCAGTATTGAGTGGATAATATATGGGTAACGTCAATAAACAGCCAACAAATTTTTCCATTCACTGTTTGTTTTAGGCTGTGGTTCCATTCATGCTACTTTCTTTTTTTTTTTTTTAAGAATGCTTCATTTTTAATACATTGAAGCTAACGCTTTTCTGATTTTCTGATTTAAAATGTATTTTTTTCTAACACACACACAAATGTTGGGAAAAATTGCTGGTTTCAAGTAAATGCTGATTAACCAAGAAAAATAAGGAATCACAGAATGTGTAGGCATGTTTTGTTTGTTTTATAAGCGCAACCGTGGCAACCTTGGCCTCTTACTACTGCTCTTAAAGTTGAAATATAGGATGATATAAGCTGTTACAGTCTTATTTATAGTGGAAAAAAATTAAAGACAGTCTTTTACAAACTGTTGTAAACTTCTGTGTTTGATAAATGTGGTCAAAGATAGCCTACAAATGTATAAACTGCAGCTAATCATTAAAAAATATAGAATAGCATATAAATATACCTTTAGACAATTTCCACGAATTATAGACTATAAATGCAACTATTTTTCTTTTATTAGTCAGTTTCAGATTCTCATTGAGGACAAAATAAAGAAATATTTTTTAATTAAATGAAACAATAAAATAAAACAATTTGTTTTCCAAATGTCCAAATGTCCAGACTGCTTAACAAGCGGCCATTAATAGGCCTACTGCATAATACAAAGGTGCTAAAAGAAGTGCTCACATTTTTTAAAGAATAACATTGCTGATAAATAGGCTACTATCCTGCGATCGCGATAATACGATAATTTTTTCGTCAGACATGAAATATGAAAATATGCTGTTTATGAAAGAATTAAGGGGTCTCTCAGGTATAGCATATCACTCAATCACTGATGTAATGTTGACAGTTTTAAACTGTCAAATATCACTGGCTGCCTGGTCCTCGAATTGAGTCTCTTTTTTATGTTCATTATGTAATGTCTCTATTGCAGAAATTGTTCCCCGCGACCATGACCTATGTTCTCCAAATGGTCAGTCCGTCCTGAATGTATTGATCTTCATTGTAGGCCTATTGAAGATCATGATCAAGCCTGTGGGTCCTCCACTCTGGTTTTCTCCTGTTTGTGTCCATTCAGAATTCACACAGCAAAAAAAAAAAAAAGAAGACAATTAAAATGTAGGCCTACTCTTGTGAGGTCCATTTTTTACACTTGCATGCCAATTGACTCCCACTGTTAGTCTGAGTGTATTTCTCAGTGAGAAAAAAAGATCCAGAATGTTACTCTCCTTATGGTGTGAGACTCACACCATAAGGAGAGTAACATTCTGGATCTTTTTTCTTTTCTTTTTTGCAGTGTGAAATGCCGTGTGGAAGTTCTTATTCGCAGGCCGAGACGGTGCTGATTTTGCCCGTGTTTTCGGTCCAGGGCTGCAGATTCTGCAGGGCATACAGGGAGCTGTTGTGCAGACATAGCGGATCAGGTGTCACCGGCTGGTTGATGGTCTTCTGGAAGGCTTCCTGCTGGAGCTGCATGAGGATCCGGTTGGCCTGTTGTCTCTCCGCCTCCCGCTCCTCCGCCGTCTGCCGCCTGCGTGGAAAACAAACACACCCCGGGGACGGAGGAGAGAGAGGAGACGGCCAGACGGGTATAAAGCTCGACTCAAACTTCTGTAGCCTAGTAGTCCGGCAGCCGGGCATGTGGGATGGGAAATTTGGTATATAGTATTTTTTATTGGCCTAAAATATTGTCTATATACATACATTCATGAATCCACTTGCTACCGGCTGTCAGTATTGAGCAATTTTTTATAGGGGTTTCTTGTGACCCTATATGCATTAACATCCAATATAAGGCAAAAATGTCAAAAATGTCAAACTTTCCTTATATGCTTTAAGTAGCATGTGACATGTCAAACTAGGGGGTTATCATGATTCTGAATCCATTCCAAGCATTAGTTTTGCACAAAAAACACTCCTTGTGCATGGCCATAGCCGTCATGACAAATGTAATGAGATCAGCACATTTTGGGGAAATCTGGACAAGTGGCTATGGCTTTTTTTAGCCCAAGGAGTGTTTTTGTGCAAAACTAATGCTTGGATTCAGATTTATGAAAACACCCTAGTTTGATATGTCACATGCTACTTAAAGCATAAGGAAACTTTGACATTTTTGCCTTATAGGATGTTAATGGTAGGGTCACGAGAAACCCCTAAAAGTAATTGCTCAATACCGACAGCCGGTCAGCATGGATTCATGAATGTATATATAGACAATATTTTAGGCCAATATAAAATACTATATACCAAATTTCCCACTTTAAACAAAAGAAGGCTGTCGGCTGCCGGACTATAGGCTACTCGAGATTCGAGAATAGCAGGCCTAGTACAAGCTCGAGCTTGTATGGTCTCCTATTCTCCACAGTTAGGGCTAATACTATATATTATTATACATCCTTTACATTAAGCATACATTGCTGCTGGTTAATGTATGGTTAATGTATGGGTCCCAGGGACTATTTTCAATTTTATATTGTATAGTGACTACGTTACTATACAATATAATGCCTATTTAACACACCTAAGGCTAGTTGATTAAGTTCAAGTTGATAGTGGCTCTGGCGACATGAGGGCTTTTCATTCAGAATGAAAACTTCAGAATGAATTAATTCAGAAGTTATATGCCCAATGCACCTGATTGTTGTTTTTTTTACTGATCTCTAGAATAATAATGGAAAAATAAATATATAACAATTGAATAACTTTGTTATGACATCAAATGGACTCTTTTAATTGAATAATAGGTCTATACTATTTCAGCTAATATTTTAAAACTATGTCAGAATGTTATTTAATAGTGAAATGAGATGAATCAGTTAAAAAGTGTATTAGCCTATTCAATGGGGAAAAGAACAATAGTCAACTAAACAAAGTATAAGTCAGTATAGGCTAATTGGCCTTTTTATTGATTCGTATAATAACCATCATGGTGCATGATTTTTTTTTAATCATTAAAACATATGCTATATAGTCTACTGATCTGTAGTCTAACAAAGAAACAACCCTCACATCAGGATATATGGTTCTAATTTATCATTTTAAGCAATACATTTTTTAATAAGAAAATTATAATGATTTAGCATGTAATTTAATTCTTCTGTTGCCATTTTGCCTTATGTATGTCTATTTAATGACTTAAACTGGTTGGATGCATTAATTAATCCCAAAAGTGTGATCTACTAAAACTGAACAAGAATGTTATGGATGTTATGAATGTTATGAAAAATGAAACAAATAGATAAAATCTAAACGTTTCTCTGGAAACAGGTCTAGGCTAATTCCCGAAGACATTTATTTCTTGAAATGTTCCATATACCCCATTGGACTCTTTTTTGAAAATGTATAACACAATCGTCATAGCCCCTTTCTTCTTCATTTGTCAGTAGGCCATAACAGCCCAACTTAGGTAAAAAAACAAAAAACAAAACATTAACAAACGTTAATTCTGTAACGTGCTTCAGAAGCAACACTTTGAACTCCAGGCTATACTTCCACGAGTCACGACCACCAATATGCCTACACGACAGGGCATGCAGGGCTCTTAACGTATATCTCACCTCCATTTGGTGCGTCTGTTCTGGAACCATGTTTTGACTTGAGCGTCAGTCATCTTGAGGGCCTTGGCGAGGGCCGCGCGCTCCGCGGACGCCAGGTACTTCTGCCGGTGGAAGCGCTTCTCCAGCTCACAGATCTGGAGGCGCGTGAACGACGTGCGAGGCTTCTTCTTTTTCGGCGGTGTCCGGTTCTGGTACGGATGACCTACACGGCGTGTTACAGTGAGGGGTGAGAGAGCCACTGGACGGACGGACGGATGGACGGATGGACGGATGGATGGATGGATGGATGGATGGATGGATGGATGGATGGATGGATGGATGGATGGATGGATGGATGGATGGATGGATGGATGGATGGAAAGGAATTGGAGTGGCAAGGAAAGGCAGGGGCGAAAGCAAGCGGCACAAAGTCAGCAAACAGACAAACAAGACAAAGTATAGTCTTATATACACGACAAAATCCCATTGTAAA
>NC_136791.1:39095771-39113271 GCF_951216825.1 Electrona antarctica
TCTCAAACATTTTCATGTCAAGGTCCCCCCAAATTGACATGCATTCTGAAGACCCCCATATGAAAATATTTTCTGCTAGGGTAATGTTTTGAAGATTTATCAAAATGTTTTGAAAATAGCCGATCTACAAGCACAAAATGGGCAGTAATGGGACGCGTTTGTGAGCTTGTATATTCGCTATTTTCAAAGTATAAAATGGGATTAAAGTGGTAAAATATTCCATATTTTGCTGTGGACTGCCTGGAACTTCCTCAAGGACCCCTTGAGGTCCTCAGACCAAACTTTGAGCATCATGCAGATGGCGCTGTTTTCCCTTGATATTTTCAGATTGCACTTAAGAACGAAAAAGGCACCCTAAGAGTGCCCCACAGTGTGCGTAGATTCTGTTCTTACCTACGAACAAATCACAGCTAAGAAAACATTGAGGGATCCCAAAACCTTCTTAAAAACCTCCTAAGTGGGTCTAAGAACAAATTTCCTCTTAAGAACTTCTTAAGAACGGTTGGCGCATGAGGCCCATTGTTGCCATGTGCAACTCGACTGTCCAAATGTTAAAGAGAAAAAACAACAAAAAAAACAATAGCTTTATCTCTCGAAGTGCATTTCCTCACAAAGCCAACCTAGCATGGCTGCAGTGAAATATGCTTTCCCTTTCATAAGGTTGAGGTTGACCCCATCTGTGGAAAGTGGAATTACAGAACAGAATTCATCTCTGGGGTCTCTTCCAGTCCTGCGCTGTCAGCCAAACCTGGAGGTAATGGACACAAATCAATCGTATCACCGCGAATTTGCGGATCCATTTTCATAGGAGAGAGATTAAACATGTGACATGTTGAATAGGCTATACAACCGTTCAAACTGATGTCTGCCCTGGAGCCGAACTTGACTGACTCATGGCCTGTGAAGGCAGAGATGACAAGTTGTTTTGTTCTATAAGCCATGTGACAACAGGTTTCTCTATGTGCTTCAACTTTGACAAAACACTGCCACCAATTGGCCTGGTGGAATCATGGAGTTTGGTGGAATTGTAAGGTCACTGTTATACCACATGGACCATCTTCAACATTATGACTCCATAAATAATTTAAAATTTGGTATACAGGCTGCATGGCAAATTTATTCCCATTAAAGTAGGCTACATTTTAACTATGGAAACATAGTTAGTTGGAAGACAGCTGTCATATAATGGAGATGGTGGTTGCCAATTGTTACATGGGAGAATGTTGAGGAGCGTATAGCTGTTGATGCATTGCTTCATTTATTTTTACTGCGTGTCTCAATAAATTGTTACATCAAAGTTATGTGTGTGCGTGCACAGAGTCGTGCTGCCATGTTAGAGTGGAAATGAATGGAGAGATTGTGACGCATATAGCATTTAAGATGCTATACTAATTAAGATGCTGCATCTTCCTCCACAATAAATAAATAAAGAAAAGATATGTGCAATCACATTTTAAAGTAGAAAATGTAAGAATACTGATGTAACTGTATTATTTTTGTTGCAAGATGTGTGCCTGCCTATAAGTGCAGTGATTTATGGTTAAATGCGTACAGGTGTGTTGGAAAAGACACAAAAAATATACAAAATACGTTGACATTTATATATTGTCTGCCAGATGTGTGCGCGTGTGCACACGCGGTCACGCGCGCACACGTTAGAATAGAGTTAGAAGAGAGGATCCCAGTGCCCTGCAGTTCCGAAATAACAGTGGAGGTACTGAGACAGTGAGATAAGCTACCGATCATCCTGTTTGTTTAGTAACATGGGGAAATGACAGCCACCACGGGGAGATCCAATGTGGGTACAGACATCGCCCCCCCCCCCACCTCTACTTCCTTTCTCACTCACACACACACACACACACACACACACACACACACACACACACACACACACACACGCACACACACACACACACACACACACACACACACACACACACACACACACACACACACACACACGCGCACATTGCATACCGACATATAATATACACATAAAGAACATGTCCCATATTAACATGTCATCACAGACTTGCACACATAGACCTACATAGATTAGATACATATATTACACATGCTGCATGCATACAGTCATTAATCACGTGCACAACTGCACATACACAAGAACATACTGCAGCACAACATCCTGCATCCACAAATAAACACAAACACATTTAACAGAACACACAAACACACACTTGCATAATACTGTATAAGTATAGGCCTACACTCAGTATGCATGTGCATAATGCATGCATGTGCAATCACGTACAACCATCTCACAGTCATGTTGGGAGAGCACATAGCAGACACGCACACACACACACACACACACACACACACACACACACACACACACACACACACACACACACACACACACACACACACACACACACACACACACACACACACACACACACACACACACACACACACACTAGAAATAGAGAATAGTTTTGCTTCACACTCCCGCAGAGCAACCAGGTTTGGTGTCACATTAGTGAGTAATGGGAAGCAGCAAAGACTAAACATTTTGTCTCCAACACATTCTAATGCCCCAAAGAGCTGGGATAGAAACTCCTGGGGTTTGTACAAGTCGCTTTCCTGTGGTAATTCAGCAGTCAGGCGACCCCACGGAAAGAAAACAACTGAGTCTACTTCCACAACGGTGTCAGTGGACTGGTACAGAAAAAAATGCAGACAAATGAGTTGACTTAGGACATAAGAATGCTTCTTTATAGATGGGCTGCAGCATCAGGGCTGCACTGCATGGGACAAAAATGTGGCTCTGGACTTTTTGGCCCAGACCGACCCACCCAGTTGAGGCACATACAAACACACACGCCCTTAATAACGCCACTTTTGCTGAGGTTCACAGGTGTAAAGAAGTGGGTGAAATTTATTTTTATATGTACATTACAAGCTCCATCTTTTTTTGTTGTTTTCAGAAAGAAGAAAAGAAAAGAAAGAGGGGACAACTAGAGAGAGCCAGGAAGATATCTACATAATATGCACATAGCATAAACCAACGAGATTGGACAGCCTTGAACAAAATAAATCATTCATAACTACAACCCATACACATCTACACAACCCATAAATTAAATGATTGTGATCCTAAAGTACTCAGGGAGAGTGTTGCTTTTACAAGGAGAGGAGGATGCTGGCTAAAGGATTCCAGATTCAAGAGGGTTTTTGTCACTCCATCATACACGTCGTACAAGCAGTGAAATAATCACGGCACTGGCAATGGGTACTGCACTGTAGGATAGGTCCATCACAAATCACATCACCGGCAGTCCTCTGGCACAAGAGAGCCCTGTGAGCTTGTAGATCCCCTATTTTTGCACATCGTACAACAAAGCAAAAAATAAATTTAAAAATTTAAAAAATCAATCAATAAATCAATCAATAATCAATCAATCAATGATTATCGTTACTTTTGCTAACTGGACGTTGTTGCAACACGCCACACAGTTTGCTTTTTATTGAGTCAAGTTCAAATAGATATAAACAGCAACTATGCTGAACCGCATTTACTCCAACCAATTCTAAAGAAATTAATAACCGGAAATTCTCTGGAATCCCACCTGGAATGTAGGAGACATTGTTTCCAACATACCGGCAGTCTGCCCACATTATCACACTGTACCCTCCTGAGTGTTCTCTGAGATAGCATTTCACTATGGATAATCACATGACTATATAGACAAAACACAAATGATAGAAATATTCAGAGTAACACTTCTCAATCAGGTCTATAATCTGTAATATAAGAGGCGGATAAGTTATTATAGACATATGTAATAGCAACCTTCAACAAAAGGGTATACCAAGTTAGAAATCAGTGTGAGATCACTCAGATCAGTAGTTTGCTATAGCTCCTACATGGGAAAGGAAAGTATTTTTTTACGCCACTAATACCCTTTTAGGCTGCAAGTCCCCTCCAAGACCATGTCTGGGAGGGGACGCCTTACAGAAAAGTGTTAATTTAACTCTGAACAGTGTACTGGAAAGGTTCTCTTTTGAATTAAATCAACACTGAGATTTTACTGTGCTGAAGTGCTACTTGAACCAGGGTTTCTTTTGTTTGAAGGATTAAGATTAATCAGAATCAAACATTAAAAATCAACACGTTAACGCTAAATATGATGTGTTCCCAATGAGGAATTTGTTTCGGGCCATACAACTGAAAAGAAAAGTTTAAAAACTGTAATTATTTGCTCACAACGCATCACATTGCATTGCGTTATGAGCTTGTGGATCTATAATCTTTACACAAAGTTTTGAAGAATTTATATGGACATCAGGGTTAATGTTGCGTTCTAGACCTGTGGACCTTTTCTGGATCAGGGCCCACTTGAAAACCTCAAAAGCATTCACGGCCCACCCAACATGGACCAAAAGTGGGGCCACCCATAGCACTGTCTCCAGCTGCCGTGTGGTAATGATCAATCAATCAATCGATTGTGTTCCAGCTTGGCTCAATGGAACTAACACACTACTCCAATTTATCAGTATCACAATGAAAACCTAATTTTCCAAGGAACACTAACATTGGGTGAATTTCACCTGAACATTATTTAAATGATGTGATTTTCATAATTAAATGTTGCTGATGTCTGAGGTGGGTGGGTCCTCCTTGGGTACCTTCAGGATGCTCACACTGATGTCATAGAAGGTATAGGTTTGTTTCCCTGCCCCCATCCCTGTTTTTGTCTACACTACAGGCAGGTCTTTGGAGGATTTTCAATGTAAGTGATAGAGAGTATTTTCTTTCCATACTCCCACAATGGTCAGTTGACCATTAACAATTAGACTGTGCCTTCACACATTTTTATAGGGTCCCCCCATGATATATATATATATTCATGTTGAAATGTTAAAGAAGAGTAGCCTACCTCAATTTTCCATGTATTGTTAAGATTTTCTTTTATGGAATCGGGTAAAATATACCCAACATTAGTGATGGTGTGAGAATTTTCAACGTGAAAATGCCATTTTTCACATATTACCTTTTTTGATAAATTAATGTTACAGCATATTATCATAAAAATCTTCACTGTTTTACCAATAATTCTTTGGAGGCCCACTTGCAATACCATCACGGCCCACCAATGGTACCCGGCCCACAGGTTGAGAATCATGTGTTCCAGACCTATCCGAAAAACATCCAACCTCCTCTGAAAAAGTGCAGCTGAAAGTCAAACCTCACTACCTCAGGCAGAGTAACCCCAACCAGTGGCATGGTACCCTCTGATTTACTGCAGATGTACATATTCATCTATCTTCATATTATGTATAGGCTATAATTTAGTCCTGCTATCTTAATTTGGCTTCTTTTATAAGTGGTTCTACCGTCTATGATTTTGAAGTGCACTCTCTCCCTACACAGTGAAATCCTAAGACTGCGAGAGAGTATAAACGTCAGTGTGGAAAATGCATCAGATATAGTTCTATGCATTATTCTCATAAAATAAGTCATATATAATGGATTTTTAAATGTTGGGCCTAAACATTCAAAAGTTGCATGTTTACGCACGTCGCACGCACGCACGCACGCACGCACGCACGCACGCACGCACGCACGCACACACACACACACGCACGCACGCACGCACCCAAAATAATATCTTCTGCACTACACATATATATAACCCCCCCCCCCCCTGAAGATTTAAACATCTAAGAAAAGAAAATCTATGTCCAATGTTTTGTGTTTGTTTTATGGTTTCGAGGTAATTATGCTGCTCATTATAAAGTCCAGGCCATAGGTGTAACCATGACAACCTGATGACAGACAGAATGACCTCATGTTGTCTGTCAACACACACACACACACACACACACACACACACACACACACACACACACACACACACACACACACACACACACACACACACACACACACACACACACACACTCTCTCTCTCTCTGGATCTCTCTGGATCTCTCTCTCTCTCTCTCTCTCTCTCTCTCTCTCTCTCGCTCTCATAATCTCGAATAATTACCTTGGGGGAAACTTTTATTAGATTCCATTTCTTCACTCTTACTTTCTGCAAACCATCCATCTAATGTTATAGGTTTATGTTATGTGCCATAACGTATTTGATACGTTCACATTTTCCGGGCTGTGCTGAAAATGTGGGCTGCTGCTTTCCTTCCTGGCGTGTGATTGACAACTCCCTATCAGTGCACTTATCATCTGAACGCCAAGGACTTCCAGAAAATCCCATTTTCAAGTGATTGATGGAAACCAGTCAGAGAGAGAGAGAGAGAGAGAGAGAGAGAGAGCGAGAGAGAGAGAGAGAGAGAGAGAGAGAGAGAGAGAGAGAGAGAGAGAGAGAGTGCATATAGTTGACAACAACAATGGTTTGAACTAAAGGTTTGACTAGTAGTGCTTGCATTGGTTTAGTGCAGTCCATTCAGTACAGTAATAAGTTAACACATTCATACATGTGGAAGTCAATGGGATCAACTGAGAAGACAGAATATTCATAGGCAGTTAAAAGTAAATTCTGTACAGTATAGCCCAGTACAGTAGCAGTGCTACTCATGCAGTGAAACTATAGGCCTCAATAGACACACAGAACCCTTGTCTTTTCCCATATATGGGGCTCCTGTCACTCAGGTTCATAGTGGTTGACCTCCCAAAGGGAATTGATGGGTACAGCTTATGGGAGTAGAACAAGACCAGAAGCTAAAGATGGGGGGGAAAACCAGGAATGCTTGGTCCTGGCACCGGATTCCGGAACCTATTGGACACCAATGATGAAGCCTATATTCTTGTTGTGAACTTTTGCGTTGAGTTTACGGACACCAGCGTTGCATTTCTGTGTGAATTTCCATGAGGGGATATCCATTCTGCCAGCAATCAATCAAACTGATTGAACGCTGAAAATGAATGTGGACAGTGTTCACTGTATGGTCTCTAATTGGGGCTGCTGTCCTTAAGTTCTGTCTTTTAGAGACTAAGCTGTGCCTTCACAGCTGTTCTTTTATAAAAGGAGAAAGTATACATTAATTGAGGTGATGTTTTCATTGAGACAAATAGTGGTAACGCTGAGATTGCACAATTTGGGTATGGATTCAATCCTAAACCAGCAGTATAGGCCTACATGATGGTGCAGAGACTCATGGGGTCTTATGGACAACACCATCACAGAAAAAGGTCCTAGCCTGGAAAAGTTGAAGAACCTGTGATTTTTCAAGCCAGTGTTCTGTCCCTAGTGACACGGGCACTGGATGTTTTGCTGAGGTTTGCTGCTTCTTTAAGCTATAGGGCCAATATTTACTTAGACTATACATTATGGGATATCTCAGGGTGTGTCTATGGAGACCCTATGCATCAATATTTCAGTGCGGTTACTGTGTTGTTTGGGCCACACAGGTGAGGAATGTTATTGGTAATCAATGTAAAAGGATGATCGCATTTTGGATGCTTTTGAGATATTACTTGGAGTTGGATAGGAGGACGCATCATTTAGCATTTATTGATATGGCTGTTGTGGGACAAATGGTTTGACAGAATAATCCCACAGATTGTGATAGTGAAATAACTTAAAAATGATAAACCTACATTCAGTCCTCCTGTGAATTTAAATGACAATTTTAAGTATGTGATACATACTCTGTAAGAGATAACATTTAAAAGTATATATCAACTGAGAACTATGAGTGTGAAGTCTCTCCATTAAACCTAAAAGTAGGCTATACTACTAATATACCATGTATACCATGTATACAAGGTTAAATAGGGAATCACCTAAATGCAGTTGTTTTTAAATTTTATAGTTTAAAAAGACAGACAGACAATGAATATGATTCGAAGTGGAACGTGTTCCTCAGTCATGTTGCAGGTCCTTGATGTGATCCATGGTCAGGCAATGTCCTTTTGATTGTTTACTGTCTTAGTATACAGTACATATGATACGGTTGATGATGCTGCGTGTTTGGTCGTGTAAACTAATTTTAAATTTGAATTCATGTTTTTCTTTTTATCTTGTCTATCCTTGTTTTATATTATGTTTTTGTGCTCATATAATGTCCATGCATACGTATTCTGTTGTTGTTGTTGTTGCTGGTTGTGTCTATTTGTAAAAAAAATCCAAATAAAGTGCTGATCATAAAAAATAAAAAAAGACAGACAGACAGACAGACAGACAGACAGACAGACAGACAGACACACAAAGCTGTGCATAGGAGCGGCTGCAGCGCTCCAAAAATACTGGTTACAGTGTGATATTTTCTTATATTAGCCCCATTTTATTACTTCTCTGATCAGTTGTTTTCAATCAAACACTACATCTATTCAAACTGGGCAAAGTGACAAAATTGTTTCTCTGCTTCCCTGGATCCTGTTTCCCTGACAGCACTCCGACACTACAACAGGCACTGATGATGCCACAACTGTCACGTCGGTTACAAATGAGGGCAACATGTGTCACCTGGGTGCTGAGTCTCTAGACACAACAACAGGGCTGTGATCCGTCACTTCCCTAGTAGCGTGTGAAATCGCTTTTCAGACCAAATGTAATCTATCAGCGAGCTACAGTACAAGCGTCTAACATCGCAACACACTGGCTCCTGAGTGGTTTGCGGTAATTAGGGCTCAAGCCCGAAGGGTGTCAAAGACCCCTTATTGTTTCTGTACGGATTCCGCCATTTTTGGGTGGTGCGACCACTCCCTTACGGAGCTATGTGTGTGGGTGGCTGGGTAGCTGGGTGCCTGGCTGGCTGGGTATGAGCACGAAAACAGCATGGTTGTTTTTCACCACCTGTGCGCAACCTAACACACACACAAACACACGCACGTATTAACTTTATATATGATGCTTTCGGGCGTGCCAGTACTGTACTGTACTGTACTGTACTGTACTGTACTGTACTGTACTGTACTGTACTGTACTGTACTGTACTGTACTGTACTGTACTGTACTGTACTGTACTGTACTGTAGAGGGTACAGTAGAGGGTACAGTAGAGGGACCGCCACACGGTAACTCATTTCATTGTCATTTCTCAACCATTTCGGACGCAGGGCGGCGCGCCGGCACCGGCCTGGCCTCCTGGGCGTGTTCCTGGGGGTCTGGAACTTGCACCACTCACTTCACACGTGTGTGATTTTTAGCAGTTATGGCAGTTCTGTGCTGTCATTTCTCACAAAATTCGGCAATATGGTAGATGGCCGTGAGAATCCCTCAGGAACTGAAGCTCACAGTCAAAAGACCTCTGACATTTAGATCTCCCAATGAGTCCATTTTATGATTTGCTCAATCCACTTTTTCGGACATCAAGAAAAGCAACGTCAAAGAATTGTGTGGCCTTGGTAACCACTCCCCTTGTCTGGACTCTGCGGTTACGGGACTACAGCGTTGACAGACAACCTCTTCTGCATAACAAAAGAAGCTGACGTCATCTTCAGTCTCCAATCAGTTAACGACACTATCCCGGAACACGGAACCTGATTGCAGCTTTCAGCAAGTATCATGCCATGTCGGGGACACATCACAAACCCAAGAACAGCTACAAACCCCAAATCGTTCTTATTCAAAGGCAGAAATGCCTAATTTGGAAGACGATAGTATGACATCTCTGTACTGTATTACATGCCTCTCTGTATTTCTTATAGCTCATTGTGTATATTGCGTCATGGATCACATAGGTCGAAACCGTGCGCGTATACGTGTACACACACACACACACACACACACACACACACACACACACACACACACACACACACACACACACACACACACACACACACACACACACACACACACACACACACACACACACACACACACACACACACGTACATCCCAGGCTGGCAGGTGGATTCTGTCCTGCCAAACGGTAGCCACTGTCAGCTGTGCTGACACCTCGCCACCCCCCTCCACTTCAACCCTCCCACTGTCCTCTCTCCCAGTGCATCATGGGTGCCTCCTCCTGCCGCGTCTCAAAGCTCATCAGGTCGAGTGAAGGCTTCCGGCCCTTCTACGTTATGGAGCCCTTTCTTTCGTCTTCCCTTTCACAACAATGCATTGCCAGCTGGGAGATGTTGGCTCCCAGAGGACAGCTCTGTGATCACCTCAGTGCACTGATTCATTCATATTTTCGCTGTCTGTCTAACGTCCACACTTGTTTACTTTCACTTCCATTGCTCTTTATACCTTCATGAATCTATTTTTAACTGTTCAAGATCTCTATATAAATGTGTGCTACCAGAGAACAGTGATAGCAATAATAGCTGCGGTGATATTAATCAAACAGCCATACAATGCAATGAGGGGATCTGATTCTTCTCTCTTAATTAGCAGCCATTATATCTCTGCTGTGTTTCATACATATATTTATGATCTCCCAGTTACAAGAGCGGACAGCCAATAATCTTTCATTAGAGAGCTGAGGAGTAGAGAGCAAGTCTGGGGAGAGAGAGAGAGAGAGAGAGAGAGAGAGAGAGAGAGAGAGAGAGAGAGAGAGAGAGAGAGAGAGAGAGAGAGAGAGAGAGAGAGAGAGAGAGAGGAAAACAAGAAGAAAACAAAAAGAAAGGAGTCATAATCTTTGCAATGAAATGAGGTTAAAATACATTGTATTTAATTCATAATGATTGTGTGGCTATTCATTTTTACACAGTTTAAATAACACTGAGTAGGCTATACTGTATGTGCATTTTTTGTCTCCACCAGGCCGAAAGGCATGGGGAGAGAGTATGTTTTGCACTCCGTTCTGTCCGTGTGTGTGTGTGTGTGTGTGTGTGTGTGTGTGTGTGTGTGTGTGTGTGTGTGTGTGTGTGTGTGTGTGTGTGTGTGTGTGTGTGTCCGTCCGTCCGTCCGTCCGTCCGTCCGTCCATCCGTTACCAGCTAATCTCCGGCACTGTTAACTCGGTCGATGCCAAACTTTGCACACACATTCCCTGGATGCCAACGATGAACCATTTTCCAGAACGACCTGTTATAGTGCCACCAGGAGGCCGACTTTTTCTCCTCCAGATTCTGTCCCAAAATCCTGCGAATCGTTACACAGTATAGTCATGTGCTCAAGACAGATCTGTCCCATATTTCATATTCCATCCTAATTGGCTATAATTGGCTTTCAAAGTTTGCAGGATTGGCCAGTTTGGAACAAAAAGCATCAACGCCGCATGCAATTTATGTGAGATCTTTCACGCACTTTCCTACTGAGGAATAAATCCCACCCTTTTCACATTGGCCTGTTATAGCGCCACCAACAGGTGGATTTTTACAAAACATCTTTTTGGAACAAAATGCCTCAAATCATACAATTGCCATCAAAGGCGTAAGAAGAAATGGCACCCTTTTCACATTGGCCTGTTATAGCGCCACCAGGAGGCCACAACCTGACCTGGCCTGGTGGAAACCTGTGCCCGAGGGGCACTTTTTCCAATTTCTTTTCTTATACTCTGTACTGTGGGTCTGGAACTTCCGGGGACCCCCACACGGAGTTGCACCACTCACTTCACACGGGTGTGATTCTTTTCGTTTTTTCCTGGAAAACAACTAAATGAAACTCGCATTAAAAACAAATTTCACCCACTGATTTACACCTGTAAACCTGTGAAGTGACAATAAAACAGAGACAGACAGACAGACAGACAGACAGGCAGGCAGACAGACAGACAGACAGACAGACAGACAGACAGACAGACAGACAGACAGACAGACAGACAGACAGACAGACAGACAGACAGACAGACAGACAGACAGACAGACAGACAGACAGACAGACAGACAGACGCAATAGTGACAAAGACAGACGGAAGGAGAGAGACAGAGTGAAAGACACAGACAGAGAAAGACAAAGTGAGAGACATGAATGAGAATGACAGAGAGAATGGAAAAATGAGAGAAATGGAAACATATCTCCAGACATCACAGGGTATCAAACACGATCCAAGCACTAGACTACAATACTATATTATGTAGATGAGCCCATCAGACAGTCAGTGACTGTAGGTCCCTCTGCCTGCCAGGGGGCGTTAAGACCTCAGCTCACAAATCACCTCTGGAAAGAGTCAAAGGAGACGTCTCTGTTGTGCTAAACTCTCCTGCTCGGATGATGGATGTTAGAAAAATGATTTGCTTGAGAGCATGAAGCGAAAACGCAGGTTTACAGGTTTGGATCATGATGAGAGAAGGGCTTTGTTATTGATCAAATCCAGAAGTATACTGGATTCACCCACGCACGTGCACACACATTCACATGCACACGACACGCACTCCCATGCATGGAGCAAATAAACGAGAATGAAGATATTCTGCATGGACTGAATGTGCTCATGCAGCAGCAGCACCATGTTGCATGCAGCAAATTAGACATTTACATTTGCATGGACAAAAATACACACTCATACATAGATTAACACATTTCCATGTGAGTGTATTGCATATATTATTGAACAAATGCACGCACATGAGAGGAGGCAGGAGTGCACATCCAGCAAAACTTTGTTTTGCTTCGTTTGTTGGAGTGCTTAAAGGACCATACTGGTGGTCTGGTATGTTTAGCCCATTAGCTACAACTCATGGTGTACTTGACATTGACAATATTATGGCAGAGTAGTCACTTTTCAATGAATTCAGTTCACGCACGCATGCATGCACGCACGCACGTACGCGCACGCACACGCGCACAATCGCACACGCGTGCACACACACACACACACACACACACACACACACAGTGTGGCAGCGGTGGCCGAACGGATAGCGGCGCGGTCTAGATACCGGAAGGTTCCCAGTTCGAACCAGCCGTCCGACACGTTAAAATTACCACCGCTGAAATGCCCTTGAACAAGGCATCAACCACTACGATGAAATGTGTTCTATGAGCAGGGCCTGGCTGGAAACAAGTTCTTGAGCTTAGCCCAGATACCCTGGGTAAATATAGATTTCATTTCATTTCATTTCATTTCATTTCATTTCATTTCATTTCATTTCACACACACACACACACACACACACACACACACACACACACACACACACACACACACACACACACACACACACACACACACACACACACACAAGGCTAATACCTTCTGCACTACATAGCTTTGATTAGATTAAAAAAATACAATTATAGATTGTATGCTGCAGTTATTTTCATCATATTCATTCAGAAATTTTCATAGGATGTATTTTATGTTTGTGAATTTATATATTCATTGAACATTATCTGTAGATATACCACTATAGTACTCATGCTTAGAAATAATTACAGTAATGAGGGACAAGAAATCCCCCTCATCTATAATAATGGACTGTCCCTCCCCCCAATTGTGCACAAAGCAAAGGTGATGAGCAACTGAAATGTTTAGTTTCTCAAGAAGATCTTGAATATAGGATGGAAGACAGAATATGTTAGCTAAACAATCATTATGTTTATATAGAGCGTGACCAATGGCAGATTTGTTCTGGTACAATTTATTCTTGGAGAGTCCTGACCTAGACCACCGATTACCTATGTTTTGACTGATACTTATTTTGTCTAAATTGTGTAGTGCAATATAACTTTAAAAAATGTAGATTTGACTAAAGACTGTATTTGAAAATTGTTTTAAGCAAACAAATGATCTATCAAACACATTTTTGATAGATCAAAAAGAAACACACTAATACAAATGTAACTTTATTTAACCACATAAGCCCTATTCAAATAGCTGATCTGCTCATTTTATTATCGAATCACAAGAAGTTGTCTTGTGCATGAGTTTAACGTCGTTTAATGCAATCAGAAAGCCAGAAAGTGTTTTTTTGCCACTAGGTGTTCCTGCATAACTTCCAGGTACGATGATGATGTCACGACGTGCATACTCTCTATTTTAGGCCTATAATTCCAAAACAGGGAGATGAAAGTAGTTAAAATGGGACACATTAGCAGTATAATTGCCGATACAGATGTTGTCAAAACGGTAAAACAATGGCTGATATATCGACCAGACCGATGTAACGGTCGGGCTCTAATGATAAGCTCGCATTTCATATCACACACCATGCATTCCTGTAATTTTCACCAGCAAAAGCTAAACGAAATACAAATTATATACACAGTAATTTTCTAAATGGCTTCAATAGTTGATCAAATCGATTCGTTTGATAATTCTGTATTTGTGCACAGACATACATACATCAACACATAGCAAGCATAAACACTGATGTGTGCGCGTGCCACACACACACACACACGCACACACACGCACACACACGCACACACACGCACACACTCCCTCTGTCTCTCTGTCACACCCACACGCTCTCTCTTCACACACACTTCAACATCAGACTGGCTGGTGCCTGCGTAGCCTCAGGGGTGTGTGTGGCTAGCTTAATGACCGGCTCAGATCCTGATAGGACTGCCGTGTCTCCCCAGCCACACTTAGAGAGAGAGGATGGGCTGCAACAACTGATCCACCATGGGCTGCTATACACCACCACCCCCCCCCCCCCAACACGGACAGACCTCCCCCACCTTCGTCCTCTCTTCCCCCTCTCCCTTCTTCTAGTTTCTGACTCCCTGCACGTGCACGTTCTCCTTTTCTCCTTTAGGGTTTCCTCTCTTCCCCTGTCTCTCCCTCCCATCTCTCTCCTCTACTTTCCTCTCCTCTCGTCACCAAACCACTCTAGCAGATCTGTCTTATTTAGGCCAAGACCTACTCACTCACCTCATTACGTTTGCCGATTACACTGACAAACCCAATAGGGGAAGTCATTTGCTTTTGGTTTCCTATGGTTACAGAGGAGGAAAATATGAATATATATGTAATGAATGTATGAATCCAGCTGAAACGTTCATACATACATACACACTCTTTGACTGTTCTATTGACAGTTAAATGATGATTTGACGACTGTGTTAATAATTACGTTTGTATGCACGTTTGTGTGCACGTTTGTGTGCACGTATACACATGCTCTGAAATGACACCCGACTGTTGGCCTGACAGTGTGCTGAAGAAATCTCACTCTCTCACTTTATCTCTTTTTCTCTGTCACTCACTTTCCACCTCTCACCTCCTTCCTCACTTTTTCTTTTCCTCTCTCACTGTCTTCCTCTTCCCTTCCCTCTGTCTTTTTCTCTCCTGCTCCCCCCTCTCTCTCTCTCTTTCTCTCTCTCTCTCTTTCTATCTCTCTCCCCCCCCCTCCCTCTTTCTTTCTCTCCATCACTCCCTCTCTTTCACTCTCTCCGTATCCCTCTCTTCGTCTAAAGGTCAGGGGTCATCTCTAATTGTCCTAATGGACCGAGCCAGCCTAAAACAAACAGATCGCAGGTCAGTGAGGATCAGAGGCCGAGGGAAACCCCGAGAGGAAAAACAAACGAGAGAACAGGCGCACGCCAGACACAACAACGCCACACAGCAGCTAGATAGAGTTACTGACTTAACACCTCTGATGGACTGACGTGCCTCTCGTCTTCATGTCAGTCCTGTCATGTCTGTTGTGTGCCTGCATTGCCCCATTGCGGCGTGTATGTGTGAAAATGGCCCGACTCAGGATGTTTCTCTTCACTGCTGAAGATATCTGAAGCTTAGCTCGATTTTGGAACCTCACGCTCTTATAGCTCCGCAAGAAGAGGTTCCGTGTCAGGATATCCCTGCATTGGTATACTGTAGAATGGGGGGTTGAGCCGTTCCCAAAACAGTGGCGAAAACCCTTTTCACAGTATCGTTTCCAAAAAGTATTATATTTGGAAACTAATATTATATATTATTATAAAATAATAAAATATTTGTATTAATTAATTTAATTTAGCACAGCACAGTATAATTTAAATACCCCTCAGGACAAATTTCCCCCGGAGCAGAAAATGAACATGGTTGTATGTATAGCATTTAAGCTGCCCTGAGAACAGCATTCAAAGCTGTCCTCAGAGCGAGTGCATTTTCCGGCAGTGGCATCTGCCGCAGAACACCCGCGGCAGTCGCTAGTGTTTCTCAGAGGCATCAGTCCGACACTCTACCTCAAACCCTTACCCTAACCATAACTGCAAGCACGACGCAACGCATGTCGGACCAAACGCACTGCCGCGGAAGCGAGCGGCAGTCGAGTGTCATAATCCCCCCAGTTACCCCGGCGGCTGTCGCCCCTTCTCCCGGCAGCGCTGTGTGTCTGTTACCGGCAGTTTACCGTGCAGGAGGATGCTAAACGCACACCAGTCTTAGTAGTGGTGCCAGCTCACGGCAGAAACATCTAAAGAGTTAAGACAAAAGAGTGGCTGCACACACTGATAGCCAAAGAGCCGATTATTTATTAGGATGCAGAGAAAAAAACAACGTTTCGGCAGTACAACTGCTTTCTTCAGGGTATCAAACCGGCAGTTTACCGGCAAAATTGCTGCGTGAAGCGGCAGCCACGAGTTGGTGCGGCAGTGGAGTGACATAATCCCACGGCACAAGCCACCCCTCCCCCCGGCAGCACCGCGGCAGTTTACCGGCAGTTGGAGCGGCTGCCGAATGGACCGACAGAGCAGCGGAACAGAGCTGTCATAATCCATCCACCTACTCTGGCAGCTGCCGGTCCTCCCCCCGGCAGGGCCACATCTCATGCCGTTGCCGGAGCAGCAAATCGACATGGTTGGTCGGTAACGATGGAAGTTGGAGATCCAACTTCAACGCGAATTTGAAGTCGGTGGGCTAACGGTTCTCCAGTTATATGAATTACAGACATACTGTACACACGTAGAGACAGACGTACAAAGACGTGGTGCATTTATATAGATTCAACTAAAACAGAAACAACATTTTAACATGAACTTGTTTACACAAATGTTTGTACAACGAATGTTTGTTCAGCGACTAGATTCATGATTCAGTAGTAGTAGTATACGAGCAGGCCACATATTATGTACAGAGCATCTTCAGCTTGCCCAGTAGAGATTCACAATGTGTTTTATGTGTGTGTGTGTGCGTGCGTGCGTGCGTGCATGCGTGCGTGCGTGCGCGCGTGCGTGCGTGCGTGCGTGCGTGTGAACTCTGGTCTTTCCAGTTCATAAATATCTCTAAGTGTGACGGGAGTGAGAGCAACTTCCGACCAGCTACAGGAAGCAGCAGAAACACACTTATTCAGGAGTTATGATGAGTCGTGACCTCTGACCCTAACCTGGAAACAACAGGGCAGAGTTTCTCAGCCAGTGGGTTGTGATCGGAACAGTTCCATGACCAAAGAAAGACTTTAATAGAGGAATACTGTGCTATTTAAATGGATCCTGAGGTTTCTGACCTTGTGGTCAAAGTGATATTTTGTGAAAGACATGTGACCAGGCAGAAGGCATAATATATCAGCCACTTAAACCGACTGGATTCCCAAGGACTCTATAATAGGTCATCTCCTGTTTTTACTCTACACTAAATATCTTCACAATGAATTGCCGATCTACAGACAGTACAAGCTCACAAAGCGATATATTGTGATCTATTTCTACGGAATATTAGCCCCAGAATAGGGGCTGCAGAGTTCAGCTGGTAAAAG
>NC_136791.1:39118271-39123271 GCF_951216825.1 Electrona antarctica
CACATTTCTCTTCTGGGTCTCCAGCTAATACGTTTGGGAACCACTGCTCTAAACAGTACTTCAAGCCTTAAGGGCCCTACAAACATCTACCTCACCAGGCCCCAACAGAACATAACATTAAACAACTCCCCCCACTGTCCCATTTCTGCCAGCATTGGTGGTCCACTACAGTAAAAAAATAAAATAAAAATAATTTACTGCAACAATTATAAAAACTATCACCACTTCAAGAGAAACTGTGAAACCATGCAGTAAATCCTTAGTGTTTATTTAACTCTGAGAGCTAGAAATGGTCTATTCAGTTTAGAATCAGCATGAAAAAATACTTTATTCTGCATAATGATAATAGTTACTATGAAATCGCGCATTTCATCGTCGGTGTGTCACGCCTCCATATATGGTCACGTCTCGTGACATCACACCTCCATATATGGTCACACCTCTTGACATCATGCCTCCATATATGGTCATGCCTTGTGACATCACACCTCCATTTATGGTCACACCTCGTGCCACCATATCACAACACTGACCTCATCTAACCCTGGATAACCATACATGGAGAAGACTGGATCATCACCTAGATCTGCATATGCCAGCAACTCTATATCTGTCCTCAAACCCTTAGATCTCCATATATGGAGTGGACCCATATGTTGATCCTATCCCACCTGTCCTTCCTGTTGACATTCCATATGTTGATCTGATCTCATCAAACCCTGTACACTCAAGACATGCTCCATATATGGCCAGTACATAATTCATTCCAAATGTTGATCTGACCCCGCATGCCAAAGCACCAGCGCTCGCCCAGCAGTCTGCCATCTGCCGTCACTCGGGCGGATGCGTTCACGCGACCTCGTCCTTTAGGGCGAGGCCGCTTCCCGCCCTCAGGGCGTCTTACTGGTATTTATATGCAATTATTATGCATTGTTTCATCTATGGATGATAGATGTTAATAATGTCATCTATGGATGAAATATCTATATGGATGGAATATTACAAATCCTCTCCAATCAATCACCTGTCAAATCATATTTATTTAAATGATAGCTCAGATTTCCTAACAGAGCCTTCTGAAACTGATTGATACACAAAAATGTCTCATTTTTCATTAACACAACTAAAGTTACCAACCGTCTGTCAGAGGGTTGTACATCAATATGAATAATTTATTTATCAAAGGGAAGAATGATGAAATGTAGCTGAGACATATTAATAAACAACACAGGAGCTTTACTTGTCTTGTTCAGAATTGAAAGAAAAGATTGACTGATACCTCCATTAAAGCAAATCACTGAAAGTTCACTGCCATGCTCAGGGTTACACTGTGTATCACACACTGCAAAATCCTCATTCCATTGGTTTAATTCTAAAGTGGGGCCCTTTTCAGGTCAATTTTTATAATCCATGAAATTCTCAACTAAACTAAAGTAAATAATTTATTTTAAGTAACGGAAATGTATAAAGTAATCAAACATATAATAACTGCATATATAATTAAGTGTATGAAGTGGTTTGTTTGATTGAAACCCCCTTCTGTTAAGCAGGTTTGCCTGTACTGTTCTGTGCAACATATTTGCATTGAGCAATTAAACAATTTAAATTAAACTGAAGGACAAACAGAGGAACACTACTTCTCTACAAAGTACACAGTGGACAAGAGTTCAACCATCAGTCTGGATTTTGCAGCATTTATTTTGTGCCATGTGGAGATAAAGAAGAATGGGGCAGCTTTATACATGTACCACTGTAAGACTAGTGACAATGTGCCCTCTAGTGGTTCACAATGCAATAACATTATGATAGACTAAACTCAAATCAACATCAAATGTTTCCCAACTCTTCAGTCTTAACTCTTCACACCATAAATTTTTGAGGGCCTATATACAGGTTTAATGTTTGTCTTTAGTTCAATGTTTGTTTAATAAATGCCATTGACAATGAAGGGAAAACTTACGTCATTTTGTAACTCATTAGGTCTTAATGTCTCTTTATTGTTAATGGCATTTAATGTTTGGTTTGGCACTGTTTGTTTTACATCACCATTACATCACCTAATCAACATGAGTTAGACTTTAATATATTAGCGCCCCTCACTTCACACGGGTCAGGGTGTGATTTTTATAAACACTGAAGACATCAGAAGAGCAACTTGGAATCCTGGGTGTCATTAAACAAATATAACTGTTGGTCACAGACATTTAGGCTATTAGTGAGTCTGGGAATTAATCCTCTCAGACTTTTGCTTTTAGTTCTAGTGTTGTGTTTTAGTAGCAATAGAATAAACACGTTAAACACACAGTTTACTGTAGGCTACTGTAAGATACAGTCTGTTGGTAGGCTTCTAACTTTTGAAAAAGTGATATTCCCCATTGTCAAAACTCCAGCATGTGTAGCTGCAGGCCTACTCTGAGAGTGTATAGAATGAAATGAACCTATGGGTCCATTTGGTTCCAATTGTACACTTTCTGAGTGAAATTAGACAGTTATCTCCTTCCGTCTCATGCATAAACAATAAGTTGTTGATATGACAGCTATAGAATGAAACACTGTGTGACAGAGTCATGATTTCACTCTGTGCTCTGCAGGGTCCCAGGACATTTCCACAGATTCAACCCTACACAGGCCTACAATCCCTAGCATCCCTATTCTGGGCATGTCATGAATAGGCAAACATTCCACCAAAATAAGTGAATATTTGGTGAAAATAGCTTAAGCTCTGCACAACTCGTCACAATTCAATACATAACGGCTATTTTTGGCGAAGAGACTGTAGAAGGGGCAAAAGGAAAGGGCCTAGGACTAGGCCTTGCAGGATATAGCCATGGGGTTTAATAACAATGGTGATGTTGACAGAATGCATGTTTTTTTGATGGAAAGAACGTTTTTCAGCACCCATGTTCTATGCCATCTAGGGGGAAGATTAGCCAAAAAAATAACATCTGCAAGCTCGTGAGTTTGTAGATCGGCTTATTTTAGCCCCTCCTATATACAGCTTTTGTCCGCACACGTCTCAATATTTGCCATTGACAATGAAAGGAGAAATTAGGTAAAATGTCCGCCAAATTATGTATGTCTTGTCCCCACACTTCTCATATTTGCCATTGACAATGAAAGTACAAATTAGGTCAAATGTCCGCCAAATATGACGTAAATTTGTACGATGACAAGAGCGCCCCTCACTTCACACAGGTGTGATTTTTAGCAAAGAGATGGAGAAAGAAAGTGGTCAAAGTACAGAGCCAACTCTAGATCTAGTCTGCTGAGTCTAGATGGGTTAAAATGGTTGAAGGAGAGTTGTCATTTTCTTCCTTAACAGCTGACTGAGAGTCAAAAACATTCATTCCATCATGGAATAAGGAGGCAGGAGAGACGAATTGAATAACACAGAGAGAGAGTGAGAGAGAGAGAGAGAGAGAGAGAGAGGAGGGTGGACGGAGGACGAGGGAGCTCTGGAAGGAGGAAGAGAGAGGGTGTCTGACAGACCATTACTGCAGACAGGTCCATAAGTCAGAGAGATAAGAGAGAGCTGCTTCTTAAATGGCACTTGTCAGCACAGTGTGACAGCACAGCACACAGTGTGGTGTGTGTGTGTGTGTGTGTGTGTGTGTGTGTGTGTGTGTGTGTGTGTGTGTGTGTGTGTGCGTGCGTGCGTGCGTGCGTTCGTTCGTGCGTGCGTGCGTGCGTCACAAATACTACTCTTTTTTTAGTTAATCTCTGATCTGTCCACCAGAATCACAAGCATGCATGCCTCCCTCCTCTCGCACACACACACACACACGCACGCACGCGCACACACACACACACACGCGCGCGCGCGCGCACGCACGCACGCACGCACGCACGCACGCACGCACGCACGCACGCACGCACGCACGCACGCACGCACGCACGCACGCACGCACGCACGCACGCACGCACGCACGCACGCACGCACGCACGCACGCACGCACGCACGCACGCACGCACACACACACACACACACACACACACACACACACACACACACACACACACACACACACACACACACACACACACACACACACACACACACACACACACACACACACACACACACACACACACACACACACACACACACACACACAGTGGTGGACTATAATGTGGTTGTCATTTACCACTAGGTGGCGGTCGTTACCCGCTGAATTCATTGAAAGGTAGACTAGACTACACTACACAGTTTGGCGACTGGTACCGCTCATTACGACCACATGGGGGCGCCGGAATCCCTAACACACACATCCAGCTGAGGTCAAAGTACCGTCTCTCTGGGTAGGCTACACACGCTACACAGTGAGGCTGTAACTAAAGAGCAATATAAAGACAATACACAATCACCACAACTACTCAGCGGGTGGCAGCTGTGTCATATCTAATCTTCTCCAGATCTGTGTGATGGGTGACAATGTCACATGCAGATGACGGCTGAGCTGGTAATATAGAGCGATTATGGAAAGCACTGTTTATTGATAGATGGGAGACACGCACGCGCGCGCACGCACGTCATAGGCCTATTATAGCTATAATCATATACCTTCACAGAAATATCCTTCTCAGTATAATTTAGTTACAAATGGAGAAATTAAGGAAAAATGTAGGATTTTTCTGCATGTGCTTTTTCCACAGGAAAAAGAGGCATAGCCGTGTAGTATAGTGAGAAGACGATTGGCTTGTGAATGAACCCCCAGTTCCATTCAAAGTGGAGGAGACAAATCACCTCAGACATCTATTACATCTCAGATGTTAGTTACAGTACAGCATAGGAGCTTTTCTTATTGTTTAAATTAATATATTCCCTATAGCACTCAACATCTATCAACCAATGAAAGTTCTTCTGTCACAACATCGTGATCAATATTGTAGCACTATAGCAGGCAATAAATTAGGCATATACTAAATTATTATTGTTGTAAACAACAACAACAGCCTAAGAAGAAGAAGAAGAAGAAGAAGAAGAAGAAGAAGAAGATGAA
>NC_136791.1:39125771-39148271 GCF_951216825.1 Electrona antarctica
CTCGACGGATAGTAATTAATCACCGGTTAAAGTAAATTAATACATATATCAATTTTGTCAGGGACATGCTTAGTTCAATAGCCCGTAAAATTGAAGTTTGAAGTGTTAAGGGGCTCTACAGCGGCGTTATAACTAAAACTTTCAAATCCGCCCTATTTAGTGATCAATCAAGCTCTCCCCTCCGGGCGGCTCGAAGCTCATTTCTTTAACTCACCCCGGAGAGGAACCCAAGCCTCAATCACACTTGGCTTTCCCCCCTTCTTTTTAACCACTTGAACTCCAGCATTCTGGGGGGAACATTGTTATATGAAATATATATTTCTGGCGAAGAGTTTTGTGTAGAAGGAAACAAAAGCAGACCAAGTGTATTCATGTATGTTTTATAAGAATATAAGGGTTTAAATGAGTATAGTTCACCCAAAAAAACTACTTATTTTCTATCAATTTACACACACCAAGCCTTGAATTCATGCGAATGTTTTTGTCCCATTCCTGAGCCAATGATGACTGGGTCAGACAGTCAGACAGTCAGTAGTCCTCAAATTATTAATTGGCTTAGGAATGCGAAAAAAAACAAAAACATCTCCATGAAGTCAGGCTTCATGTGTATAGGCTAATCTAATTGATAGAAAATACGTTTTTTGGGTGAACTGCTCCTTTAAGTGAAACAGAGGTATAGGGGAAGTCCAGAGCTGGACATAATGGGTCCCTTTAACCTGCCAGAGATGATAGATTTGTATTATGCCAGTTTTAATTAATTATATTATGTGACATACATTAGTTTAAAATGTTAACATCCTACAAATTAATTCTAGGAGGATACCGTGTTGGTGGTTGCTCTAGCAAAAGTGAAAGAGACCCTTTTTACTGTTGTTTTCTCCGCAGTTTCCTAGTATATATCAGCCTACATTTGGTTTTCGAAATTTGGGAATAAATAGCTCTTAAGGAAAGGAAAGTGTCTCATAATAATGACATGATATGTTAATTATTTAGCCTACAATAGCAATGGCAGATTTTGATGATCATCAATATAATTGTTAGCAATAAGGTGACGGTCAGTCGTTTTCTGTGATATTATACAAAAGCAATAAGTAGGCTATCACAACTAATATTCATCGTGTATTTCATCAATTCTTAAAATAATGTTCTCTGCAGCAGGTCCAGCTGTTTAAGCAGAGGCTCATGCATCAAACTTCAATTTTCCAGCCGATTGAATAAGTGATTATTCTCTCTCTGCCCCCCCCCCCTTCCTCTCCCTCTCTCTCTCTCTCTCTCTCGCTCTCTCTCTCTGAAATAGGCTACCAAAATGCGGTAGATGAATTACTGTACAGGGATCTGGTGACGTGGGCAACATTTTTATAGGCTACCACCAAAACTATACCTTTTGAAACTTACTCGAGTAGGCCTACACGTTTCTTACTCTGCGTGACCTTGAGAAAAGCATATACCTTGCTACCCCCCCCCCCCCCCCCCCTGAACAACTTTTAAGTGTGTTAAGTGTGTTGGTTAAAATGTAAAATATTTAACCAATGGAAAGTATTAAAATGCGCAAAACGTCTTAACTCCATTGGCCCTCAAACTGTCTGCTAAAACAACTAACTCCATCACCTCTCCCGGGTCTCCCCCTCTCATGCAAGTAATTAATTGACAATATATAAAGTCACAACACCAACTTTGACGAGGTAGTATTGCTTTGTTTTCAAAATATATGGTTTTCTTCATTTCCTGATTATTTTTCTGAAAAATTAACATTTTGGAGTTAGGTGGTTATAGCCTACTAAAAAAAATAATAGTATATGGTTCAGTAAAAAACTATTTGATATGCCGTAACAATAACATGTATAAATACTTCATATTTAGTAGCTATTCAGCTGTGTGTAACTTTTGAGTGTATTCCAGATCGAGCTTTTTTGGCCAGACCCTCCTTAATATTAAATAATTCCCACAGGGAACTTCCTCGTCAAATAAAGGTGAATTATTTTAACTGAACCGCCCCAAACTAGCCCTATGCAGCTACACACATATACAGTATGTGCCAAAGCTAATATCAGGCTAAGTGTGTGAATAATGAATGTGCACGTTCAAGTTCATCATATGTAATAAACAATAAAATGACCCACTTAGCTTAACAATACAATAAATAGTCCCTCAATCGAATTTAGACTAAAAATGTATAAATAATATATGCTCCTATCAATTTATTTCAATGAGCTAATTTTAGTTAAATTCACCTTAAAGACGCTGAAATGCTCAACAAAAATGCTGCTACAGGCTTTGTTTCTTTCTTTCATTCTTAGAAATGGTATAGTCCAATTAAACAGTGAAAGACAGAAGAGAGAAGACGTCTCTTAAACACGCCAGTGGGTTAAAACGTCAGCGGGGTCACAACACCCACTCAGCCACTACATAAATAAGCTTTCTGAGAGACACTATACCATCCTTTGAAAAGAAGTCAATTATTTCAAGCACCTCGCACAAACACAAAGCTCAGACCAGCCCTCTTCAAGAGAAAACAGACCTTCATTAATTCATGCACTTGTTTAAAAAGAAGAAGAAAAAAAGGCTCCACAAAGAAAAAGAAAAGGGCATGCTGATGGCGGCAGGCAGCAGGCCCAGATGAACAGAAGGTCCCATGTTATGCATTATTTCTGAGCGAAAAGAAAATTGTTTCAAAGGCGGGTTAAGTCGATCCATCAAATTGACTCGTAATTGAGAGGAAAATCGTGAAACCATATGGCCCCCGAACGTTTGCCTTCTCGCGGACCCCGTAGATGTGTGTCTGTATGGATGGGACACGCTTGTCTCCGTATTGCGCGCGGCTGGAGACCGCCCTGGTCCCATTGTGCCTGTCACCCCAGGGAGAGGCGCTCATTTGTCCGCTTCAACCCCCAGTGTATAAACAACAGGAACGGGCAAATACGAGGGAGCACGCACGCACGCGCGCGCGCGTACACAAACACACACACACACACACACACACACACACACACACACACACACACACACACACACACACACACACACACACACACACACACACACACACACACACACACACACACACACACACACGCAGAGTTGTGGGTTCTCTTTAGGGTTATGCTGTAGCCTGCAGATTGTGTTTTTCACGTCATCATTTGCTTCGGAGGAAAATATAGAAAACGAGGTCAGAAGGCAGGTGCATGGTTGAATTTTTTTTTGTGGCATATAGGACCAAATACCACCTAATTTATTTTAGAGAATTTGCATGCTTTGACCGATTTCCTATTTTATAAACAAATACAAGGACTATCGGAAAGGAAACAGCTTCGTTCCCTATGGTATATTTTCAAAATATTATGATAAAGGTGTTGAGTCAAACGCATTGAACACAAATTATTATGTATTAGCTAGGATATTGTATTGTCAATGTCCGGTGTTATAACAGCAAAACAATGAAATTCCGTGAGGATCCATATTTAGAAAGGCATTTTTATTTTTGTCTTTTAATTTTTTACAGTTTTGAGTATAATAGCCTACATTTACAATTTATACATTTTTAATGTTATCTGGATTCCTGAAGGCACTTAATAGGTATACAAACCATTATAAATATATTAAAATGTGACTTATACAAGCATTTAGACATTTTTCCCTCTGTGTTGATTATCATTTCAAAACAACTCGTCATATCAAAAAGCTCAAAATAACGTTCGGTAGGATTATTACACACGTCAAAAATTATGACCTACAGGCTATTTCAAATTTTCATATGAAATTGTAGGCTTTTGTCAACAATAAAATAAAATAAAAATCCCTAACTTTAAAAAAAATCTAACACAAAAGAACACATGCATTGAAGACATTTTAGCGATTTGATTAAAATCAGCTATCAACATCGTTGAATTTGGCTCTGGTGTGTGTGTGTGTGTGTGTGTGTGTGTGTGTGTGTGTGTGTGTGTGTGTGTGTGTGTGTGTGTGTGTGTGTGTGTGTGTGTGTGTGTTCAAGATATGCAGAGCAGACCTATGGCTTCGCTTAACCGATGCAATGACAGTCGCGTACACAACACTAATACGCAGGCCCACATGGCAACATGGCAGTCCGTGTGTATAGGCCTACTGTATTTATGCCCCCGTGGAGTCCTTCCTCGCTTGCAAAGATATTGCGTTAAATGGCACTTCAAGACTTCTGCCTTGTTTAGTTGTTGTGACTGCAGACGCAGGTGGAAAAACACAGCCAATAAAAAAAAAACATCAAAATAGGCCTAATTAGTCATCCACGTCTATCTCCTCGTCCTCCGAGCAGCGGTCTGTGTACGGCGACGAGAGGGGCGGAGAGGGAGACATGTGCAGTTTGTGTCCGTGTTTGGAGCCAGGGGACGGGGGGGGCTTGTGGCCGGTTCCGGTCGCCCCGTTAGCGGCGCATTTCTCCAGCTCGGCCAGCTTGGCGAGTTTCTCGAAGGACACGACTCCCACGGCCTTGGCCGACTCCACGTCCGCTTTCATCTCCTCCAGGTCCCGCTTCAGCTTGGCCCGTCGGTTCTGGAACCAGGTGATGACCTGAGCGTTGGTGAGGCCCAGCTGCTGGGCTATCTGGTCCCGGTCGGCCGGCGACAAGTACTTCTGGTACAAGAAGCGCTTCTCCAGCTCGTAGATCTGGTGGTTGGTGAAGGCAGTGCGCGATTTCCGACGCTTTTTCGGAGTGCTCCTGTGGCCGAAAAGCGTCAGACCGTCCCGGCCTGCGAGGAGAGACGGATAAGGGAGAAGAAATAGGAATTGGGTATAGTAATTAGCTAGCATCCAGTCTATTGGTTCGTTATACACGTATAAAAACAGACTCCAGACAAGATGGTGTTTATTAGACATAAACAAACACCATCAATAATAAATAATATAATAATAATAATAAAAACACCGAATGAACCAACAAAACTACAAATATAAATTTGGATATTCAAAGAATAATTAATAAACGCGGACAGGTTAGGCAAACTATTTGCGTAAAACGAGACTATATTTTAACAAGCAAAAATTACAGCAGGCTGCTGAATTATATTACAATTAATGGATTTGTTTTTCACTGCTATTTTCTCAAAACAATTTATTTTGTGCAAATTCACTCCACTCCACACACCAACAACAGTAGGCCTACAAATATATATATACACTCAATTGAATTAACGCTGACGACTTTGTAATGATCTTACTCATAAAATAAACAAATAAAACATTTTGCAAGCTTCGAAATTATTAATGAATAAATTAGGCTACGTTCAAAATAGAAAACCCACATGATTAATGCGCCATATATGTGCATTAATATGTGCATATATGTGCAACAATTTGGTTAAACTGTTTATGCTTCAACCCATAATGTAGCCTACTATAGACTATACGTTTAGCATGTCTTCTTAACATTAAAAGGCTACAAAGTGTATTGTAGCCTACAACAGAATTAAAATGAATGAATGTACAATGAATAAACCAAAATCCGGCTATTACTTTTCCAAGGCAGGAAAGCTATACAGGATTCACAAAATAAAATAGGCCTAAAATATATAATAGGCCTACTATACCGCGTATATCATTCCTGTTCGTTCGCCCTTATTACCTTCGGCTGCTTGTAGAACGCTAACTTCCAGCCCTTTGAAGGTTTTACTGGCCAGCTCCTCCAGGGCGCAGAGAGGCGATGTCTGGCTGAGCAGGGCCCGACTGGAGAGGCTGTGCGCTGCCGGGGGCAGCTTCTCTCCTCCGGAGGAGATCAGGTGCGCTGTTGCCCCGCAGATGGAGTAGCTGCGTTTGGCCGACGGTTTGTTCAGGATGTCTTCGATACTGAAAGGCGTCAGCGGCTTGTTGGAGTTGGCCGGCGGCGGGAGGTGGTCCAGCGGACTGCGTCTCCGCTCCTCCATCACCGTAGGGCATTTCGCGTCGTCTTTGGACTTGGAGGTCATAGTAGTGGCCTATCCTGTGTGGCACTTTTTGCAATCCGACTGTTCGTGCAGGTGTGTTTTAGAATGTTAGCAACGCTTAAAAAATAGCGACAACTCGTTGAAATTATAATAACAATACAAAAAAAGTTATGGAGTATACGAGGGTATAGGCGTCAAGAAAAGCCTCTGTATATCACAGGTGCCCGTGTCACCGCATGTTGTCCGCTTTGCCGCAGGGATATGGAACAAGGAGACTCTGGAGTTCCCGTTAAAGTCCCGGCACGTCTTCAATGCACTCTTTCCGCCGGGGTGACGCACGACCCACCGCAAGACGAAACCATCCGGAGGACGGTGATGCAGCAAAAGCAGCGACGATTGACCACCGCTAACAAGTTATTACTGACTGCTATAGGTGATCAATTACAACTGGCTGCACGCACCTCTCTCTCTCTCTCTTTCTCTCGTGTCCCCCCCGACACACACACACACACACACATGCACACACCACTCTCTCTCTCTTTATTTCTTCTCCACACCGCCCTCACTTTGCTCTCTCTTCTCTTTCCGTCAGTCATTGAATATGATGCAGATGCAGCCCCGTGCGGGTGCGTGCCGACTTTAGCGCGAGGAGTATAGGGAGCGGTAATTAGAGGGCATGGCCGACAGGGCGGAGTCAAATTAGAACGAGGGTCCACTTAACACTTTCTCAGCGTAATTAGATAATTTGTCACAAAGGAAAAACAAGCTAATACTTTTCACTGCGTAATGTTATACCCGCATTTGCATGCGCCAAGCAATCCTGTGCGTAATTGGAATTTGGCACCGTGCGTTTTTGTGTACTGGGTTTTAAGTTAACGGTTCTGGCCTGCACGCCCGCGACAACAATTCTCAGGCTAATTATTGTGCACTGGAAGACACATGATAATATTCATACTAATTCGTTCGTGTTTATTTATTTATAATAGAACAATCACGTGCAGGCAAATGAGAAACTGGGATAACACTGAGTGAGAATGATAATGCACGTCTCCGGATGCCCTTATGAAAACAAAAGAGAGCACTGTTGATATATGTCTAATTTTTTATGGTATCAGCATTATAATTTCACCATACCGAAGAGAGAAATAAATAAACAAGCAGCAGATAAACAATTATAAAGTGAGAAACTGACCGCACAGCGTCAAATACACTCAGTTAATGTAGAGAGAGAGAGAGAGAGAGAGAGAGAGAGAGAGAGAGAGAGAGAGAGAGAGAGAGAGAGAGAGAGAGAGTTAGTTGACACAGGAGGGCATCAAATCTCCAGCTCCATGCCTTTAGCTGTGCCAAGCCCCCTCCCTGCATGCAATAACTCAGAAGCAAAGGGCCGGCAGCCATGACAACAACAGCAGTATATTTATCAAGTCATATAGGTTAACTAAACTTACCCTCCAAGCATGCACATGCACACATGATGTCAGTATTAAGGCATGGTGGTGTTGAGAGTTAATTTTGGAGGTTATATGTAAAGACAAATAAATACCAGTGTAAAATAATAATAATAATAAATAGGATAAATAATTAGTTTGACAAAAAAGGCTACTATTTGATTCTAAAAAGTAAAGTCATTAAATATATAAATTCAATTAAATATTATTATAAATGTAACTATTACACAAGCATAATGATTCTACAACATATTTAATATAACATTCCTCTATTAAAATTGTTTGTTGTGGATGACCCATGCATGCAGGCCATGCATGACAAAACACCTCATAATCGCTTTAGGGCTCATTTGAGAGACAGCCGTTTCACGCGTCAAAAGTCAGGTGTATGAGAGTAAAATTCGTGGGTTTTGGTTAGAGACGGGTTATTCACTCTATATGTTCAGCAGTAAACAAAGGGAGGAAAGGAAGGACCCATAACAAGTCACTTCCTATATTGAACAACAAGCAGAAACGATGTTTCGTCTGTTTTCAAATCGTTTAAACTTAAAGCACTCCAAGGAGGAACATCTCATCATGATCTTTTAAACGATTTCACTGCCCTTGCAGTTTGCACTTTGCAGCAGCACACCAGATGTATTGTAGGATGTAAAATGGGCTATTATTACCTACTTATAAGGTAGACTTTAGGCCTATAGAGTAGGCCTATACTTAAAAAACAATTCTCTATAATACAGAATAATTAGAACATGTGACCATAAAAGCTATCAGTTATGTATATAGGCCCGAAACACCATGACCTCCAGATAGGAATGAATTATATCCAACATGTTAAAAAAGGGGGAAAGAAAGAAAATTATGCCTAAATATGAATGCATGGAACCAATTTCTACAACATGGACAAGGCAAATATATATAGCATTATAGCCTATAAGTCAATTTAAGGCCATAAAAAAGACGAATGACTGTTTTAGTAAGTTTTAAGAGCGACCATCTGCAAATACGACCCTTTCGGAGGCTCTGACGGGGTCTTTCGACAGGTTTATTTCGTAATTTACTTGCGTGAGATTTGATTACACGCCTCCTGTTGGATCTTTTCAGAGTTGCCCCTCTCATTCCCCACTCAACACCCAACGCTGACGGATGTCGGCTTCTTCATCCGATACCCTCGCGGAAATTGAGAAACACTCGATTTTTCACGTATGTCTTAATTTCGCCTTTGAGAGCGAACTTTCTGTTGAGTTCTTTGATGTGCCAAGTGACTCCAGGGCGCCCTGTCTGCCCTGATTGAAAATATAGGCTATAGACCCATATAGGCTACTGCAGTGCATAGGCCTATAGGCTATATATGTATGACTCTCCCAATGAATCAAATAAACATGCACTTCAGACTATACTGACTAATGTAACCAAAAACGTTACATTAGTTTAATAACATTTCCTATAAGGCTAATAATAAAATAAGGCCTAGTAGGCTAATATCTATAGCAATAATTGAAATAATTAAATAATTAAAATATAGTAATATGTAATAGTAATAAGTAATAATTAATAATGTCGTACTATACATCTTTCATTTTTACAGGGTTTCCTGCAAATAATTATTATTATATTATTTCACTCCAAAGTTCCAGGACATCACAACAGTAGGCTATAGACAAAGGCCAGGTTAATGGTTTATACATAAGAATCTCATTGTACTATACTTAGCTTTATAATACCCGATAAACACAATAAAGTCTATTGCAAATTAATATCATGCAAATCTCAAGTCTGAAGTGTAGCCTATACTTGAAAAAGTAGATAAAGTAATTGGTTATCATGTTTCACCCTGACTGCAGTTTTTGTACAACAAAACAGCTTAATCAGTTACAGTACAATCACACAAGCTTCCAGTACAATCATGTTTCCTAGAGCTTCCCTGGCTATGATGACAGTCTGCTGTAATTGGCCACTGGGAGCTTCCCTCAATGACAGTATTCTGCTGGCCACTGTCTGTACTGAGCTTGCCCAATAAAACCACAGTTCTGTAACATTGGTCACTAAGCAGCTTTGCTGGGGCATTTGTGGTGGTTAAGTGCCATGCTCATGTCAAAGATATCTCAATCACAGTTATCACTTGAGGACCCCCTTGAAAACGAGTTGTTGCAACTCAAGGGATGAAGGGACTATATCCTCTAGCGAAAAATTCAAAATAAATAAATAAAACGTCCATGAATGTTCCAGGTCTGAGGATCCTTCAAGGTTTCTTTAAGGACATGAAAAAAATCCTCTTGTTTGGTTTCCTCGAGACATTTAGCAGAAATGATAATAATAAACAGCATCGTGATATGGACGGACAAGGGAATCAAAATAATAATAATAATCAAAGCATCAGAGATAGCACCATGCAGTAACCATTGGTCCTATAGGGATGTAGTGGAGTAGATGTAGTGCCACGATTGTATGTGATGTCACTATATTACTGTTTATTTAATTGGCCCGTTTGACTGTCAAGGGTTCAGCCTCCAGGAAGAAACCCTAAATACAAAGTAAATACACCATTGCACATAAAAACGACTCCAGGGTGTCTAATAAAGTACTGTCACCTCATAGACACATGAAAAACTGGAAAAATACAAAAGGCACTCCATCTTTAACACCATCTGGCATCTGACCACAGATAGGGTCAACTAAACTCTAACTATTCCTAATAGTTTAGTGAACTATTCCTAATAGTTTAGTGCTCTGATGATTGTGCTGCATGTGGCCTGTTGAGCTGCTGCTCTGTCCCCAAGTTTAGTTAATCTACCCTGTTTCTGTGTGAACCAGCACAGTTCTTACACAAGGAAAGTCAATGTGCTTCATAGAAGGATAAAATCAGGTAAGATGCCATGCAGGATACACACACACGCGCGCACACACACACACACACACACACACACACACACTTGGATAGGTGCCCACGTGAACAGGAACAGTTGTGTGAAATGGCCTCTCAGTGTGGCTTGGCTAATAAGAAGCGCAGATGCATGTCGTTACAGCGCAGCAGTGGGAGAGCCTATCGCTAGCTAACAGCTATGCTATAGGTATAGGTCAATGAAGAACATATCTCCGTTTTCTGTAGTTGATTTTCAGTGGTTTTACATAGTCTATTAGTCTACATTTACAGACCGCGCACACGCGCACGCACACACACACACACACACACACACACACACACACACACACACACACACACACACACACACACACACACACACACACACACACACACACACACACACACACACACACACACACACACACACACACACACACACACACACACAGTGTTAATTATATTTAAATTAAATATTATTATAAATGTAATTATTACACAAGCATAATGATTATACAACTTATTTAATACAATATTCCTCTATTAAAATTGTTTGTTGTGGATGACCCATGCATGGCCATGCATGACAAAACACCTCATAATCGCTTTATAGGGCTCATTTGAGAGACAGAGCAGTTTCACTTGTCAAAAGTATATGAGAGTAAAATTTGTGGGTTTTGGTTATTATTTAAGGAAGCATATGTTCAGCAGTAAACAAAGGGAGGAAAGGAAGGACCCACAAGTCACTCTAGATTCCTATATCGAAGAACAAGCAGTTTCTGCTTGTTTTTTCTGCTTGTTGTTTGATACTAGTCGGCCAAGAATTACTTCCTTGGCCGACTAGCAACATGCAGAAGAAATTTGGCACTGATCGCCTTTCCAGTGGTTTGTGAGATTAACAGCAGACAAACAAAAGACAAAGAGACAGATCTATTTTTAGATGACTCAACCCCTAGGAGCCATACCACAAAAATATGGAATCAAGTCAATGTGAAATCACAAGGTTCAACAAATTGACCTTCGCTGTCTTGGATACATGTAGACGTATAGCCATCATGGATCTTTGTGGCACAGACATATTTCTATGCAGAGGGTGGAGTTGGGGATACACATCTGTCTCTATCCTGTTTGCTGTGGCTAAACAGTTGTAGGGCTGCCTTGTCAATTACAATTACAATTTCCTCAATGTCAACGACGACTCTAACCAGCTCAGTGGCCTTGTGGTTAGAGTGTCCGCCCTGAGACTGGGAGGTCTAGGTTCAATCCCCGGGTCATACCAAAGACTCTAAAAATTGGACACAATGCCTCCCTGCTTGGCACTCAGTATCAAGGGTTGGATTGGGGGTAAATCCCTGCGACATACTAGCGTCATGGGGTGTACTTGTACATCAAGCTGCTACAGAAACAGGAGATAGGCTCCTGCCCTATGGGCCTCATGGCTCGCCAAGGCTACTTACTTACTTACAATGTCAACGAAGTCCACAATCACAACACCAGAGGGAGTTCAAACAAACCACGTTCAACCCAGACAGGGGTTAAATTCATTTCGCTCCTATGCCACTAAAATGTGGAACACCATACCAACAGCCGTTATGAAATGTGAATGCCTAGCCTCCTTCAAAACCACTCTCAAAGAGCACTTACGGGCGGCTGCAATTCGAAAAAGTCCCACCCCTTTATTTTTCTATACTGTTTTTATAGATGTGTATATTTGTGTCTTTAAATGTTTTGATGAATTGCAAATGGAGGACCCTGATGTAAACAAGTCTTGGTGCTTTTTCTGGTTTTATCCTCTTAGCAGTTTTTGTATTGACCTGTAACTTCCTTGGACTGTACCCATTCTGCAATCTGTTAATACAATTTCCAATCAATCAACAACGTTGCCACACCAGGCAGATTTGAAAAATTGTCCTACTGAGAGTGTGCATGTAAAGTTTCACACCAATCTGTCAAGTGCAGCAGTGTCCTGGACTCACAGACTCACAGACAGACAAGATAGACTCACAGAGCTAAAACAATCCCGGCCCCCAGACCAGCTGTTCTGGCCAGGTGGAGATAACATTGACATCACATGCACACAGCAATAAGCAATGACGGAAGACTACTGATCGACACAAAATGTTGTGTTAATCTATTTATATATTGTACAAAAACAGTTCCCAACCCTACTCCTACGTTCTTGAATATCCTTTAAATATATATATCAACATGAACTTCCAACAAGTGTCGGAAAACAAAGTATCTATTCACACATGTTCAGAAAATAGACATGGCAGGATGTGACATTTGGTTGGAGAGCTATGGAGACTTGAGGCCACACAGAAAAATCACCAGTGTTACCAAGATGTAATAATGATCATTAGACTCAATAACCCACCTATATGACTCCCTCCCCAGTCAGAGTTCAGATGTTGAATGTAGAAGGGGAGTCAGGGGACTTCATTTAATTGACTAAACCTTTTTTTGAATATTTAATTAAAAAAACAAAAAAACTCTCTCATATAGAGTATGCCAGTGTGCCAGTGACCACCCTCCCCTGTGCCAATGTTGGCACCCATACTTAAGGTTTCCTACCCCACTTTGTACACTGTCAGAGTTACAAATGCATATATTAAGTAGCCAGGCAGGCAGAAAGACAGGTAGAGAGTAAAAGAGCTTGAGAAAAACAGTAACAAGGGAGGGAGAGAATGAGAGCATGAGAAAAGAGCAGCAGAGAGAGCAGAGAAGGATGGAGAGAAAAGGGTGAAAAACAGGGGAGAGAGCTGGAGAGAGACAGAAATAACAGAGAGCGACAGTGTACGGAGAGGTCACACCCACTGTGTATAAGACACTGACAAGCCAGTGTTTAAAATGCCAAGAAGACACATGCACGCACACACTAAAAGATCATGCTTTCTCTCTGTCTCCGAGGTACACTAGCAGTAGCGATAGTGTGTATGCGTGTGTGCGCGTGTGGCAGGGATTTGACCTGTGATGAATGTTGGGTTCTCTAGAGCCTGCTGTTTGAAGCCCAAAACAGGACAGGTGCACCTTGAAGACCAAAGGGTGAGAGAGACACTTATGATAGATGATGGTACTTAGAGAGCCAGAGAGATGTAGGTAGGTAGAGAGGGAGAGAGAGAGGGAGAGGGGAGGTAGCAGTAATAGAGCAAAATACAGGTAGAAGCAGAGAGGAGACAGGGTATATAATATATACTGTATGCATTTGGCCATCTTTAACTTAAACTCACACATACCGTATTCATGTGTCCGATAACAAGTGGGCCAGTGATGCAGGTTAGTGCACTGGTTCTCAAACTTTTCTGAATCAGGGCCCACTTAAAAACCATGAAAGTGGTCACGTGCATTTATGAATATGTTCAAACAATGGATTGTTCTGGCTTGGATCAATGGAACAAACTAGATTGTATTTGTTAATTATATTATTTATGTTATTTAATTAAATCAGTGTTTTGCCAATTATTTGGGAGCTCACTTGCAATATCCTTGCAGCCCACTAGTGGGCACCGGCCCACAGGTTGAGATTAACTGGGATAGTGCAGTTCTGAACATCTTATCATTATGGAAGAAAGACTTCTAAAAGTGCCGTGCACTCATCAGGAACAGCACTAACCTTGTTGGGATGTGTGCTAACGCAGTGATTCTAAACCTCTGGGCTGGGGCCCACGCGTGGGTCATGAGGATATTGTACGAGGGCCCCAAATAATTAACAAAACACTAAGTTTTAATGATATACATAACATCAATAAATAATACACCAGTAAGACACCCTGAGGGCGAGAAGCGACGAGGTTGTGTGCACGCCTTCGCCTGGGTGATGGCAGACTGCTGGGCGAGTGCTGGCGCTTTGGGATGGGGCCATGGGGGGGAGGGGGGGGGGGGGGGGGGTCAGATCAACATATGGAATGAATTCTGTACTGGCCATATGTGGAGCATGTCTTGTGTATAGGGTTTGATGAGGTCAGAACATCATATGGAATGTCAGAACAAGTCAGCTCCATATATGGATATGTAAGGGTGGCAGCAGGGGCAATCAAGGGGAATCAAACCCTGTACACTAGTCAAGACCTTGTGTGTACAGGGTTTGATGTGGTCTGGCTATAATATGGAAAGTGTCTTGAGTGTACAGGGTTTGATGAGGGCCCAGGTAGGGCCAGGCCTTAACTTTCAAGGCATGACCATATATGGAGCCATGACAACGCACTGACAAAACAAAATGCAATCTTCTTTAAAAGATTGAAAAATGAAATTTGTCCCAAGCTCGATTGATCATTCAAATATAATATTTTGACGATGCCACGCGTCCCACCCATTTGACCGTTAAGTGATTATATGGGTGTGCCGCAAATGCTTTCATGATTTTCACGTGAGCCCTGATCCAGAAAAGGTTGGGGACCACTGTACTAATGTATAAACTGAAAGGGTCCATTTGGTTACACTATCAAGAGGTACATCAACACATTTTATAGTGTAGTGGTGATGTAACATGTCTTTCCCTAATTTCAAACCAGCTTTCTACAAAGACTGGTCACATCAAACCATTAAAACTATCAAACCATTAAAACTATGATAATATAAGCTTTATTTAAAGCACCCGCTATACCAGCAGTCATTAGCCACTGGAGTACCAAAACCTACCAAAACAAACAGTGAGCACATCAAAAAATAAATACATTACAAAGTAATTCAATTTTTAAGTTAGTTAAAGTCGTAGTTATGTTAAATTATTTTTAACCTCACATGTTCAATGATTTGTTTTTTCTGCAATATATTCATTATTTTCTGTTTATCACATGCATTCTTATACTACTCATTTAATGCTGCAGCATATTCACCATCCCCATACATTACTACAATATATTCACCACCTTTTGTTACAGATCTCCATTACCTTTTGTCACAGCCCACATGGTCAGCACCAAACACTTCACTACAATACGAGTTACGTTGTTAATCAGAGTTGGTATTTACACCTTGACCCAGTTCAATACATTTTAACATTCATTTCATTTTACAAACACAGATACAATTGGTTGGTTGAAACAAACACCTTTATTCATCTCAACAGTTTAAATCTCATCATTAGCATTACCAAGCAAACAAACACATACTTGCCATATGATCCTCTTTCTGGTCTGAGGAAGCTACCACAGGTCCACAGTGCTCCTTATATAGGGCGGGTATGGGAATTGGGACATACCGCTTGCCAGTGATGTGTATGTTGCTAAAAACATGATTAATACTTACTTTATGAATGTTGATTATTTCTGTAAGGTTTGGGAAATGTTTTCTTTGTTTATTTTCACTGGTCATGTAGGTGAATGTATTGAGTAAACCTGTCCTCAAGACAGTTGGTTTGCCCCATCAAAGGAAAGGCCCAGATTGTGGGTATTGCCATAGAGCAGACATATATAAAGGCTAGATGGCGCAAGGCGGAGTCTCCGGCGTCATTCACCGGCGGCCATCTTGCTACAGTAAACCTATCTGGTACGTTGTATAGCTGGTGACCTGCTCAAACAAAAATACTAATCTTGACGGATTTACAAACGGTTTGGTTTATTGTCTCCACCAGGCCGAAGGCATGGTGAGAGAGTATGTTTTGCACTCCGTCCGTGTGTGTGTCCGTCCGTCCGTGTGTGTGTCCGTCCGTGTGTCCTTCCGTCCGTCCGTTACCAGCTAATCTCCGGCACCGTTAACCCGGTCGATGCCAAACTTTGCACACACACTCCCTAGATGCCAACGATGAACCTCTGCCCCGCATTTTCCAGAACGGCCTGTTATAGCGCCACCATGAGGCAGCTTTTCACATTTGTTACCTAAAACTGCACCGATCTGCGTGAAACGTTGCATGCACACTCCCTAGAGGCCAAGGACAAACCTTTGACCTGCATTTTCCGCATCTGCCTTTTATAGCGCCACCAGGAGGCCGACTTTTGGAAAACACATTTTTGGATATTACTCCTCCAGATTCTGTCCAAAAATCTCACAAATCGTTACACAGTATCTCTATGGTCATGTGCTCAAGTCGGATCTGTCCGATATTTCATATTCCATCCTAATTGGCTATAATTGCCTTTCACAGTTTGCAAGATTGCCCCGTTTTGAACAAAAGCCTCAAATCATGAACACAGCATGCAATTTACGTGAAATCTTTCACACATTTTCTTACTAGGCTGAGGAATATATCACACCCTTTTCACATTGGCCTGTTATAGCGCCACCAACAGGTTGATTTTTGCAAAACAGGTTGATTGGAACAAAATGCCTCAAATCATCCAATTGCCATACAAGGCAAACATGTTTATATTACTACTAAACATTTTGCCAAACATCTCACACAGTCCTATCCTCCTGGTGGAGACCTGTGCCCAGAAGGGCACTTTTTCTAGTTACAAATGTTATCAACATGGCTATGATTCAGAATGCTTATCTGCTTAATGTTCTTTTAAATGAAAGTCCATTATAAGTATGCAGTATCATCTGACGTTTATAACAAACCAAACCGTTTGAAAATCAGTTGAAAATGGAGCAATTATGGTTATTTAAAAAGTACATGGGCCATGGCCAATGTGCCGAGTGCTACCTGTAGCAAGATGGCCACCATGTGGCGACGTCACTCTCCATTGGCCAGCAGCGTGCCATCTAGCCTTTCTTATATGATGTATATCTATGGGTATTGCATTAATTCCTGTTTCAGGGAGTGGAGAGTGAAGAGGGGGCACAGTGTTGCAGAGAGCTCTGTCCCTTTCATCAAGATACAGTCAGTATCGTGCTTGAATTAGGCATAGTACGTTTATTGTTCTCATTTTGTTATTGTATTAAAAAAAATAGTTTTGAAAAGGTATTGTTTTAACATTCTTGAAAGAAGAATATGTCTGCATAATTGCAAAAATGTGTTTTGTCATTTCTACCTACCTACTGTAGCCCTCATCCAAACAAACCATGTAGTACTGGTGTGTAGTGGAGTGGTACTGGTGTACTGTGTACTGGTGTGTAGTGGAGTGGTACTGTGTACTGTGTACTGGTGTGTAGTGGAGTGGTACTGGTGTACTGTGTACTGGTGTGTAGTGGAGTGGTACTGGTGTACTGTGTACTGGTGTGTAGTGGAGTGGTACTGGTGTACTGTGTACTGGTGTGTAGTGGAGTGGTACTGGTGTACTGTGTACTGGTGTGTAGTGGAGTGGTACTGGTGTACTGTGTACTGGTGTGTAGTGGAGTGGTACTGGTGTACTGTGTACTGGTGTGTAGTGGAGTGGTACTGGTTTACTGTGTACTGGTGTGTAGTGGAGTGGTACTGGTGTACTGTGTACTGGTGTGTAGTGGAGTGGTACTGGTGTACTGTGTACTGGTGTGTAGTGGAGTTGTACTGGTGTACTGTGTACTGGTGTGTAGTGGAGTGGTACTGGTGTACTGTGTACTGGTGTGTAGTGGAGTGGTACTGGTGTACTGTGTACTGGTGTGTAGTGGAGTGGTACTGGTGTACTGTGTACTGGTGTGTAGTGGAGTGGTACTGGTGTACTGTGTACTGGTGTGTAGTGGGGTGGTACTGTGTACTGTGTACTGGTGTGTAGTGGAGTGGTACTGGTGTACTGTGTACTGGTGTGTAGTGGAGTGGTACTGGTGTACTGTGTACTGGTGTGTAGTGGAGTGGTACTGGTGTACTGTGTACTGGTGTGTAGTGGAGTGGTACTGGTGTACTGTGTACTGGTGTACTGTGTACTGGTGTGTAGTGGAGTGGTACTGGTGTACTGTGTACTGGTGTAATGTCTGTTTGGAATGTAAACCTGCATGTTGCTGCGCTCCACCACGTCACATGACTGGACCGTCACTGGACAGGCTGTTTCTCCATGAAATCTTATGAGGGATAGTTGCATTGGAATGGAGCCAGTATGTTGGTAAATGTCACAATGTTCCCTTTGAACTTTAAAGAAATAATAATAGGTGTGTGTGTGTGTGTGTGTGTGTGTGTGTGTGTGTGTGTGTGTGTGTGTGTGTGGTAGAGTACCCCCCACTATGTTAATTCAACCTTGAGTCCCATGAAGGCCGAAGAAGCTGTGGCCCAGGAGGGCGGATGAAGCTGTGTGATTGGCCACGCTCCAGCGGACTGCTGTCTTCATTGGCTGAGAGGCGTGACCAAAGTGATTTATTCATCAGTGATGACTGATGACCCGATGTCTTCATTAATAGTGAGTGATGTCGCTGAACCACCACCCCCCCCCCCCACACACACACACACACACACACACACACATACTGCATCCTTCGATTTCACTCATCCCTCCCTTTCCCTGTATACATTACATTCCCCGGTCAATCCTCCAGCATTCTGTCTCTCTCCCTTATTCCTTTCATTTTCACCCACGCCCCTTCTTCCCTGCCTTCCCTGTTTGTATTTGTCTCTGTCTCTGTCTCATTCCCTATCTCCCATTCCATTCCTGTCCTCCAAATACAATACAATGCTTTATTCTGGGAAAATCTTCTAATTTAGGTGGTTTTGAATTCTGCTTTATTGTCTGAAAACATTTTTTGTTGTTGATCATTTTATATATATTTCGCTTTTAAGTCAAGATTGATTACTATTATTCACATATTTGAATCTAACTAACAACAACACAAAATAAATGGATCACTGACTAAAGTTCAGGTTGTGCATCTTTGCTTTCAATATCTGTGGAGAAATTGTGAGTTTTCAAATTATTTACAGCAATCCACATGTGTGCTCTCAAGGGGAGTTTGGTGGTGTCAAGATTTTATAACACATGCAGAAATGTATTCATGAATAACTACACACCGTATTCACAATGTTATGAATATATTGATTAAAAGGCATAGATACTACAATATTCAGGACAATTTTGAGTGCATAAAAAGCTATTTCTCAGTTTCAATCCAGCTTAGGCTTTACACTCATCTCCTCTCGGTTCATCCCAGGGACACAAGAATGCATTTAGTTTGAAATAATTCTCTCCCTATGTCAGACAGTATAATGACCCAACACCAGCCAGTTGCGGTCAATAACACGTCACACCCAGGGTTTCATAGTTAACTACCTGCTTCTAGGCAAAGTCTTAATGGCATTCAAGAGATAATCTTATGAGGATGTTTTTCCCTGGAAAGTAGTAGCCGCTCATTAATAACTAGAAATATTGTGCTGGTGCTGCCCGAGCAACATGCCATTTGTCAATGAGAAGTGTGCTAAAGGAAAATCAATGTTTAATTAAAGGCAAGGTGTTTAGCAGCATCGGACAAGAAAAAAAAAGTCTATTTAATCCAGACAGTCTCAAACGATCGCCATTTTCTGACAGGAACCTTTGCCAATAATGTGCTGATTAGCTCGTTCTATCACCACTGTGTGGAATATAGGTGAATGCAGAGGAGTGACATTTCACATTGCAAAGCTCCTCAGTATATCGACAGCAAGGCACTGTGTGTGTGTGTGTGTGTGTGTGTGTGTGTGTGTGTGTGTGTGTGTGTGTGTGTGTGTGTGCGCGCGTGCGTGCGTGCGTGCGTGCGTGCGTGCGTGCGTGCGTGCGTGCGTGCGCAAATAAGCAAGTAAATAAATAGATAAATAAACATCCAGCACAAATGTTCACAGTAAGCAAGCATGTGTGTGCCAGTCTGTTATTAATACCATCTATTAAATCTGTCTAAGTAAAAAGACATAAGTAATAATAATAAAAAATACAACCCACAAGGCTTCGACTAACAGAATTAGCTCCATTAGGGCTTTGAATGAAGGCTCTGTCAGTATATTAGTGCAGGCTGACTGGGTGTGAATGGCAGGGTTTAGGGATGGGAGGAGACAAGTCTGTCACAGTGATGACTTCATTCAAACACACCCATGAATACAAGCAGAAGGAAACACAACCAATCAGACAGGCTGATTAATGTTCCTATGTTTATATTTTGGCAACACAATTCTATGAAGCCCCATGTCTATAATGCATTAAAACATACGTATTATGCATTACAATCTTCTCGTTGCAATGTATAATTATAGTTGTAAGCATACAACACATTTTTTTCTCATTGGTGGACTATGGACAGTCACATCATTTATGGGGATTCCAAGCTATAATAGAAACTATAGCCTATTAGACTTTTCACTTTCTGGAAAGTTAGCTTGCTGAAATAGTCTTTGTTTTTAATAAACGTTTTAATCCTGTCTGACATGCATTGCCCCAAGTAGGCCGGCAAGAGGCAGTGCCACAGTACAGACATTACTTTATATTGGATAGTTGTTTTGTTATTTGACATATTTTCTTTTTGTTCCCCTCTACTCCTATTTTGGAACTGCAATTTGTGGGAGCTTGCATGGAATAACATTTCAGCCACTCTGTATGTGATTGATGACAATGAACTTGACATTGAAGTTGGAGTTGACTTGTAGTCTCTCACCAGACCTCTTCCTCCTCAAAAGGAAGCAGACACCCCTAATTCTGCATACTGACAAAGGCTGGATAGCCAAAACGTTGTAAGAAATAATAAAAGGTCAACTCTGAGAGTGCGACCCATCACTTTTATAAATGTTGTTGATCTAAGAGGATATTGCACCAGAGGAGTCAGAGTGTGGTGGTAACAAAAGGTTTATTTATAGTCTTTAATACTCTCACAAAAGCATTACTTTCGCTACCTGGTCTGTCTGTGTGAGGGTGAGGAACTCAGAGCTGCAGAGCTACAAACCTATGGACAGTAAAGTATGGTTGTATAATTGTTTTGGTATACTAACGTATACGTATTGCATGATACAATAAGTATATTTTCTTTTTAACTGGCTTATGTCAATATTAATATTTAATAAAATATTTAGTTATATAAAAATTAGGTATATGAGTACATAATAATTACGTTAGGGAGAAAGTCTTACTCAAGGGCATTTTAGTTCAGGAGGCGTGGCTGTCCGTGGACACACTGGTCAGAGGGGTGTACGGACGGACACCTGACATTTCAGTTATGTGACAGCCTCTCAGGTGTCTTGGTATTCAGGCCACCCTGACACCTGCTTAAACACTTAAGTTGGAAGATAGTAGAAGGTGTCTACTTTAACTACTATATACTGTGCTTCATTTACCAGGGTCCTGTGTACCCCTCAAATAATTCTGATTGAATGCAAATCTAGAGAGTCTGTTTTCACTTTGTAATTACATGTGGAAGTAAAGTTGCAGTTTAAGTAAAGCACATTGAAATTTAGTTTTGATAAGTGCTCAATATGGGTGGAATACTTTTGTACTGTAAAACATGATTGTTACGGCTAAGCATATTTTATTTTGTCTTTGGAGATTATTTTGATATATTTAATTATTATTAGTTGGTATATGTTTTGCATTGTTTGTATTTCGCATTAGGTGGAGAATTGGTGTGCTGGTGAATGGTGGAGAGATGGTGTGGTGGTGAATGGTGGAGAGATGGTGTGGTGGTGAATGGTGGAGAGATGGTGTGGTGGTGAATGGTGGAGAGATGGTGTGCTGGTGAATGGTGGAGAGATGGTGTGGTGGTGAATGGTGGAGTGAGTTATAATTGACATGGGTTCATAACATAAATACATTCAGCGGGCCTTCCATTTCCCTTAATATTTTTTAAATCTTGAATGAGACAAACAGGAAAGCTGAGATGGCAAAAGGGAGATGGAGACAGTAGGAAAGTCGCAAGGGAGAAAGCATATAAAAAACAGTAGGAAAGTTGAGACAGTGAAGGAGAGAGATCAGTAGGCATGCTGAGAGGGAGACACTGTAGGAGAGACACACAAAAGGTGAGCTGAACATATTAGCTGCTATATAACAAATGTCAGTTTCCATCAAATGATATGAGTAATAATTATTTTGGGATTCATTCACTGGTTCCAGAACAGAGCATGTACACCACATTCTACTGGTATGTGTTTGCACATTTACATTTTGACAGGTTTGTGAAATGTCAGTATTTTCCTGCACTGACCCGATCCAAACAAACTCCTTTGTACGCAGCAGACAAAGTGAGTGTGACTGAGTCAAAAACAATAAAAAACACCCATATTTTTTTCTCAACATCCTCCATCACCGACTGTGGCCAGTCATGTCCTAGTATCTGTCAACGGAGGGTTTTAAATGCCATCTCGCTGTAGCATTGATCTAGCTCTGCTCTCCTCAGATCGATGGGAATTAAACAGTACCTGGGGCTAGAGGAGACACCAGGGGTCGCGACCCTCCAGAGCAATGCTGATTGGACGGAAAGGTCAGCGCTCGATGGGTGTCGTAATCTCGCTGCCGATGGCGACCATGGCTCGGAGATGGAGAGGTTTTGTTGGCTGGAGTTACAGGATGACGCAAAT
>NC_136791.1:39153271-39165771 GCF_951216825.1 Electrona antarctica
CTATCGATATGCATATATACAGTATATCTTCCGTATTTTCCAACACAAATTTGGTTGGCAAATGCGGAAATAGAGTGTCCTTCCGGGTGCTTCAAAACACCACTGAGCAACTTACATTGAAATGAATAGCAGGGGCGGGGCAGTCCGCCCTCTACCCTTTATAACTCTATGGTTCCGCCTTATGGTCGTTTATGTTCAATTTTCTAAAACATTTAAAAACATAATTTATGCCCAGTCACTATACTGCACCTGAGATGTTCCTTCTTACTTGGACCAAGTTTAAAATAAGGATTGAATACACTGAATATCAATACGAAGCAACTGAAAAACCCATTATTTCAATGGTAATGGATGGAGAGAAAGGATTTTTGTCAGTGGGTACGAAGAGGGGCACAACCACGGGCGTGACTTGACAAAGGGTCATATTGACTATGTAGGCTACAAGGCATCATTAAGATCAGGGGACATGAATGTATATATGTACAAAAATAATTACAAAAACAAACAAAAAAGCAAGAGAGAGAAAAAGCCTCATAGCATGATTGCATTGTTGGTCAAATTGACATTTGTGTCTAACGCTGCTGCTTCATTGTGCATTTCAACATTTCACTTCATTGTCTATGAACTCAGCCAGAATGCTTTATACATTCCAAAATCACTTTCTGCCCAAGTGATTTTAAGTCAACTTTTTGACTTAGGCAGACATTATTTTTGTATGAAATGGTTTATTCATATGATTTGTTATTGTGCTAAGATATTTTTGGGTAAGAATGAGACGTTAAAGTGAAGTGAAAGAAGCTAAATGGAGAAGTTGACATTATTTTTGTATGAAACTAGAATTTCGCGGGCCTTCGGCCCGCTCATCCCAGAGTTGCGTTGCCCCGCGTTGCGATACAGAAGTCCACAGATACAGAAGTGCACAGTGACACGCGTTGTATGCAGCTGTTTTGTGTTGCAGCGCGCGTGTAGTGTTGTTGTTGTTATCCATATATGCGCCTCGGTTCGTCCCGTTTGTTCCACGCCAGGTGTCGACGCAGTCGTTGGCGCAAATTTCTTATTATTTTAACTGTGTATGTAATTGCGGCTAGTAGCACACATTTTTTTTTAGGAGCACGATGAAAAGGTATCAAATAATGTGTTTGAGGGCCCTCCTATATACAGCTTTAGTCCCCACACGTCTCAATATTTGCCATTGACAAAGAACAGAGAAATGAGGTCGAAATGCCGCTAAATATGACGTAAATAAAAATGTATTATATATATATATTTTTTTTAATTGAATGTAAATACTTTACTTATAAAAAAACCTGGCAACCCGCACCCCGCGGTCATTTTCCGCTAACCGGAGCGGTGCTCCCTAGCCTGCTGGAGGGGTTCACATCATCCCATGCACCCTCGAGAGGAAAAAGAAGGAAAATAAATGCAGCCTTGAGCCTACCTACCAATGTGGTGTTGTGGAGCTTGATCAGCTCCTCCTCCTCCTTTTCTCCCCAAATTGCCAATCCCAATAAATGCAAAAGTTGCCTAGTGTGAATACTTCCACAGCCTAATTACTAAAGGATAAACTATCAGTCTTCTCCGAAATCGGTCAATGTTTGTCAACTCAGCACGTGTTGACAACGCATAGTAAACAGAAGCCGTGTGTGTGTCACACCAAAAGTGGTGACCTATAGAATCCTGTACATAGAAGCATCACGCAATCGTCTCCCTCCCTGTGTGGGTCACGTGGTGGGCTGTGAGCAAATGGGAGAGGGAATGTAGTGTTGCCAGGTCCGCGTATTGTAAGCGAGTGGTAGTGTGTGTAAGTAGCGTGTTGAATGGCATTTTTTCTGTGCTTGTTTTCATAGACGTGGCAACAAATTAGGCGGGGGTGTCGGTGCTTGTGGCGTGTTTGTGTTTATTATTGATATTGATATTGTTTGCGAGTGTGGACGGGAGCCGGCTTTAGTGGCAGTGCGATGACAATGTTTACGCGGGTGGTGTTGAGTGTGGCCGTGCGGCGCGACATGAGGAGATAGGGAACGAACGACGCGGAGGGTAAGTGTGTGACGTGTTAGTGTGTTGTTGCAGTGTGTGTTGCAGCGTGTTGCAGCGTGTCAGTGACGTAGTAGCTGGTGACTTTCTTTTCGTGGTTTGGGCACAGCTTTTGGGCACACCTTTTCAAATGTATAATAGATGGTTTATTCATATGATTTGTTATTGTGCTAAGATATTTTTGGGTAAGAATGAGACGTTAAAGTGAAGTGAAAGAAGCTAAATGGAGAAGTTGACCTTCTCCATTTAGCTGTGTACAGCTTCATTTGAAAGTTTCACTTTTAATGTCCAACATTTTTACATCTTTCTAAGATATTACAGGCTAGTCCCAGATGACATGACATGAGACAAGTCTGTCCACACATGATGTTTTACATACATGGTGTCCTTTAAAGGGAACATGAGACAAGTCTGTCCACACATGATGTTTTACACACATGGTGTCCTTTAAAGGGAACATGAGACAAGTCTGTCCACACATGATGTTTTACATACATGGTGTCCTTTAAAGGGAACATGAGACAAGTCTGTCCACACATGATGTTTTACATACATGGTGTCCTTTAAAGGGAACATGAGACAAGAGGAATACAATGGACTGAAAATCTATGTAGAGTTAAAGATCACATAAAAGGTAGACTGTTGACTCCATCAATATTCAAATTCAAATGAAAAGAGGGCGCTGTTTTTCCTTTATCTTTTGGTTCTCAGATTGCATAAAAGGTTACATGTGTAACTGTTTTACTGTCGTCTCCAGTGTCCACAGCAGAGTTACTCCACCAACAGTACCTGACAGTTGACCTGAAGACAGCCATGATGCTACAGACAGGAAGCTGCCATTGTTTCTCCTTCTTATTTCTGTTGTTCACGCTTCATCTTAGTCCCACACTGGCTTACTTCCTGAAAGACTGCACTATTCTTTACTCTGACAATGTCACTGATGGTGTTTCAGTGGATTGTGATTTTTGTGACCTTGTTGGCATACCAGATGACATTCCCAGAGACGTTATATCATTAACACTAGTGGACAATGAGATCCAAGAGATACACAGCACAGATTTTAACCATCTGTTAAATCTCACACATTTGGATCTGAGTGGTAATTCAATATCTCGTGTAGATGACGGGGCTTTTGTCCGTTTGGTTCAACTTAAAGAGCTCTATATGGACGATAACAACCTGACAACACTGACAGACAACATGTTTCAGGGACTGTCTAACCTCTTGATACTGAAATTGAATGATAATAATCTCCAATTCCTCAACCCTGCTGCCTTCCAGTCACTCACCAGTTTACAGGAATTACGTCTGACATCCACAACCAATCAAATGACAGACATTATCACCATCTTACAACTACCACGCTTACAGGTGCTGAACATCGCAATTCACAAGTTAGAGTCTTTTCAGTCAAAAGATCTGCCATTAAACATGTCCTCTCAACTCAGGGAGTTGAGTGTGAAGTCAATATCGATAAAAAGGTTTAGCATCACAACAGCTGTATTTCCATATCTTAAGACAATCGACCTGTCATTACATGATTATGGATGGGAGTGGGACATACCAGACAAATATTTTCTAAATAATATAACTACGGTTTCTATTAAGTCTCTTTCTATTAAGTCTTATGACACCATCAGAAAGGCTCTGCATAGCCTTGATTCACTGGAGTACCTACAGCTGATTTTGGAGGATGATGTGTGGATAGACAGACACCTTTTAAATATTGTCTGCAAAATATCCACACTGAGGACACTCATCATGTATGGTAGCATCCCCTTCACCAGTGACAGGACAATCAGTGTGTTGTCTAACATCAATGATAGTCTTAGTAAAACACTGTCACCATGTACTCAGCTTACCAACCTGGATATATCAGGAAATGATCTGACTGAACTGCCTAAGAATGCAATAAAACAAATGAATCAACTAAGTCACTTGGACCTCGGCTTTAACTGCCTTTCTAAAGTGCCACACGATGTTAAGAATCTCTCCATGCTTCAAGTCCTCGACCTGAGTTGGAATTGGATTGATGAGTTAAGCTGCTTAGACTTCGTAAATTTAACCAGCCTCACACACCTTTATCTAAATAACAACCGAATCATTGAACTCAAACAGTGTGTTTTAGAACATCTTAATGGTTTAAAGGTTTTAAATCTGGAAGTCAATTCAATTGGGACGTTTGACAACACATTCAAGACTGGCCTACATAAACTAGAGTCATTGGAATTTAATAATAATAAGGTCTACCATGTCAGCGAAGGGGAATTCTTTGGTCTGAAATCGCTCAATTACTTAGACATGGGATATAATTACATTCCTGTCGTTAATCCATGGAACAACACATATTTGGAAGGACTAGATAAACTTGAAACACTTCTAGTTAATTGGGATGTCGACCCAGTCGAAATGTCATCGTCCCCTCCCCATGAGGTACAATGTCAAAACTATGATACCACCTTACTGAAGAGCCTGAAGATCTTAAAAATACAATTTGGTCCACTCTACTTTACCCTAACAGACATGCTCTCAGGTATGAAATATTTGGAACATTTGAATGTCAATGGGGGACAACCAGACCCAGACGCATTTAAATATGTTCCACAGCTGAAGACTCTTTCCTTAATAAACTGTAATCTGACGTCCCTGGATTTCCTGACACAAGCCAAACTGACTAGACTCTCTCTGCTGGACCTGAGCCAGAATGAGTTGACGGTGATCAATGTCTCTGTGTTCAGTTTCCTCCCTGCTCTCAGGTATATTCAAATGAATGACAACCCTTTAGCTTGTGATTGTTCTAATGCTGACTTTCAGCAGTGGATGCAGAACAACAACCAAACGCAGGTAGTTGATGCTCACCGTTACATGTGTGGCTTTCCTCTGGATAAAAAGGGAACCAGGTTTCTGGACTTTGACATCCATTCCTGTTGGGTGGATGCTAGCTTCATCTGCTACATTTCCTCCACTTGTGTGATTGTGCTAACTCTGCTCACATCTTTCATCTACCACTTCCTGCGTTTGCATCTTTTCTATGCCTACTACCTCTTCCTGGCCTTCCTTTATGATGCCAAGGAAAGAAAGAGGGGGTCTCCTCAGCGCTACGATGCCTTCATCTCCTACAACGTTCACGATGAGCTCTGGGTTTACAGGGAAATGCTTCCAGTGCTGGAGGGAGATCAGGGCTGGAGACTCTGTCTGCACCACCGAGACTTCCCACCAGGTACAAACCTCTCTCTGTCTCCAAGTAATACTGGAATTATTTAAATACATGTATATGTCTGTCTCTTTTCACCAACACTTGTAAGCAGACCTCTCTGTCTGAAAAGAACTGTGTTGTCTCTTTAGTGGCATTATTATTACAGTATGCGATACTATGTGTATGTCTGTCTCTCAAAAAGTGAAATAGTTTTTTGAATGTAGTTTGAATAAATGCTTGTATCATGTTTTGTTTCCAGGTAAACCCATCATAGAGAACATTACAGATGCCATCTATGGCAGCAGAAAGATCATCTGTGTGATCAGCCATCATTACCTGGAGAGTGAATGGTGCTCTAGAGAAATCCAGATGGCCAGGTTGGGGCAGTAATGCTGATGTTATAGCCCAATGATTAATTTGATTGATTTTGATTTATTTAGATTTATTTATGGAGTGTAATGAGGTTGTATGTTATTATACAAAGTGTATACTGTGTGTAGGCTGATCCCAGTCTCTGCCCTGTGGCTCTTGGTCATTATAAATAAAACTGTCCATACAACTTGACTGAGTGTAAATGTCCTCTGGTCTCCTGTGTGCAGCTACCGTCTGTTTGATGAACAGAAGGACGTATTGATCCTGGTGTTTCTGGAGGACATTCCAGCCCACCAGTTGTCTCCCTACTATCTCATGAGGAGGCTGGTGAAGAGACACACCTACCTGAGCTGGTCCCAGGCTGGACAGCACCCTGGACTGTTCTGGCAGAACCTACGCAGAGCTCTGGACACACCTGACGCTGATCTGGGCTTGAAAGAATAATCTATGTAACTGTATACATACATACATTACAAATGATCGACTATTGTGTGGCAAATTACCCAAATAGTTTACTGGTAAGAGGTTCAGTGTCCAGATACCTAGCACCAGAGGGAGCTCAGCTGACCTAGTTCCCCGAAAATGTGTCTCAAACATAAATCGACCTCCTCACCAAACTCTAAACCAAGCTAAAAGAAAGACTGACTTTAAAATACAATTAAGCTTAGTTCAACACCTTTGAACACTTTGGTAGTATCCTCAACCTCCACCCCTCCTTTCTCTGTGAATATACCTTTTGATGCTACTGATGTTTTCTTACAGATATGCATTGTATATTGTATTGTATGTATCCTAGATGTATTATTGGGGTCCATTGTACACGAGTACATTGGATCACAATGGAAACAATACCCAGAGGAATTATCCTTTTTAGCGTAACCTACCTGTACCGTTAACAAACTTGTTAATAAAGTAATCAATCAATCAATCAATCAATCAATCAATCAATCAATCAATCAATCAATCAATCTTGTGATGCTGTGATGAAAACAAGTCTGGAATCATATTTGGTCACAACACATTTATGGATTGTATATTTGTCACGCTCCCCGTGTGAATTAAGAACATTTCAATGCATCAATCATGGACTGTAAATTAGGATTCCATGCCAAGCAATGGTCTAGTTAGTGATGGATCATGTTATTTATTTAGAGGCCCAAAGCAGGCCTCTTTGTGCAGCCTAGGACACCTCACACACTGCTGCATGATGCTGCTTTCAGCCAATAGGACACCTCACCTTAGAGTATATATTAATAGAGACGGCACCCGAGTTCTCCTCCCATCCACTTGCATTAAGTTGCTCAAAAGCGCATGAGGCGATTTCACTCCTCCTTCCGGGTAGGAACAGAGTGCATTCTGGGATGGATTGCCCCAATAACATGAACGCGCTGGCCGGTGACTATCATTGCGTATGAAACATTCGTTCACGTGTCATGGGCCCACTAACATGAACGTGCGCAATGATAGTCAACGGACCAGCGCTCGCTCAAGCTGCAATGACAAATCCGGCCACTATGTCCATTTCGCCTCAGGGTTTCCTCCGGGTACCGTCTCTATTCATATATACTCTAAGCACCTCACACACTGCTGCATGATGCTGCTTTCAGCACTGAATGCTTCAACGGAAATATACAAATGGGTTTGAATTTGCCTCATGCTTTTAAACCATTTCACTAGGAAAGACCAAGCATCAAACATAAGAACCTTTTAGATGGTTTATTGAATAGAGTATGGTCGTTTATGGGCACGTCGCATGCAAAGCATGGAACGTGAGGCATAAACGGCCACGGCATGGGAAGACATGGGGGAAGCCAGCATGGTCATCTATAAGGTCATCGCCACACGCAAGCGTGTGGCGTGCGGCTTAGATGGCCAGGGGCGGGGGATGCCATTAACGGTGCCAATATGATCGTCTGAGGTCGCCACATCACGCAAGCGTGTAGTGTGCGGCTTAGGTGGTCAGGGCACGAATGACATGTGGGGCGCCGGCGTGACCATCCAGGGGCATCACTACACGCGAACGTGTAGCATGCGTCTTGGATTGTCAGGTCGGGGGGGAAGATGCCATTAGAGGTGCCGGCACGAACATCTAAGGTCATCGCTGCATGCAAGCGTGTAGCGTGCGGCTTAGATGGTCGGGGGCACGAATGGCACCGGGGGTGCGGGCTTGGTCATCTAAGGTCATCACCACACGCTAGCGTGCGGTGTGCGGCTTAGATGGTCAAGAGCACGGGACGTGGGCGGCAGTGGGATTATGGGGTTTGAGGGGGCGTGGACCCAGATACTTTGGCTTATAGTCCGTGAGCCAGTACCCCAAATCTGGGGTCATCTGTACCAATGGGCTGAATAATTCTCATAGTGATTTTTGGGAAGGTATACATCCCTAGTGCTAGGAAAAATGTGATATAGCATTGCATCTGTGGTAGCTTTCTGTGTGTTATCACTCCATTTATAACCACATGCCTTAACACAAATCCGAATGGAGCATTCTACTTAAAACTGATGGTTCTCTCTTATTATTGATCATATATCTTTGAAGAATGGTTGGGATACAGCTCAGACTATATATTTCTCTGAAAAGTTGTTAACATTTGCATATCTAGAAATGTTATCTATTAAAGGGACACTTCACCCTTTTTGCCAAAAAATATATATCAATGACGTTTATAAGATTTAGAACACTTTCCTGGCGTTATTTTTTGTGTAATCTCTGGGTTTAGATATTTTAGATTAACGGGTGGCTCTGACGTCAGAGACACTCTTCCGTATTGCTACCGGACTACATTGTCTCCTCACACTGCAGCTAGACCAGCCCCAAAACACAGCCGTCACGGACGATTTGTTCCACCTACAACCTTCGTTGACCGCACCCCCACATGCGCATTTGTTATTGTGTTTGTGTCATGTCGCTGTCGTCAGCAGAGCAGCACCAGAGAGACGCGCTATGTTGCCACGAATTCCCCCCCCCCCCCAACTCTAGATTTATTATAATGATATGAAGTGACTTGCCATAAACCATCCATTAACTCCCCATTCATCCAATTTGCATCTGCTTGTATTAAACAACATTAAACTCACCAACATTGCAGCTGTAGGGAAAGCTTGAATATCCACTTTCAAACTGCAAAGCTTTTGTTTCATAAAAATCCACCAAATCTTTTTCCCACTCAGCTCTGCACTTAGTTTTTCTTCTTTTTGTCTCCACCAGGCCGAAGGCATGGGGAGAGAGTATGTTTTGCACTCCGTCCGTGTGTGTGTCCGTCCGTCCGTGTGTCCGTCCTTCCTTCCGTCCGTCTGTGTACAGCTAATCTTTATAGCGCCACCATGAGGCAGCTTTTCACATTTATACCTAAAACTGTACCGATCTGCGTGAAACGTTGCATGCACACTCCCTAGAGGCCAAGGACAAACCTTTTACCTGCATTTTCCGCATCTGCCTTTTATAGCGCCACCAGGAGGCCGACTTTTGTAAAACACATTTTTTGATATTACTCCTCCAGATTCTGTCCAAAAATCTCACAAATCGTTACACAATATCTCTATGGTCATGTGCTCAAGTCGGATCTGTCTGATATTTCATATTCCATCCTAATTGGCTATAATTGGCTTTCACAGTTTGCAAGATTGCCCCGTTTTGAACAATAGCCTCAAATCATGAACGCAGCATGCAATTTACGTGAAATCTTTCACACATTTTCTTACTAGGCTGAGGAATATATCCCACCCTTTTCACATTGGCCTGTTATAGCGCCACCAACAGGTTGATTTTTGCAAAACACATTTTTGGAACAAAATGCCTCAAATCGGTACACATGATCTCTGTAGTCATGTGATCAAGACGAGTCTGTTGGATTTCTCAGATTGTACACTGATTGGCTAAAATTGCCTTCCAAAGTTTTCAGGAGTGGCCCGTTTTGTACAAAATGCTGCACATGTCCTGCTCATCCAGAATTCTATCCTCAGAGATGCTATGAGTGATCTGGCTCTGCATTTCCTCAACAAAATGAAGAAAAGAAAAACATTCTCCTAAACATTTTGCCAAACATCACACACACTCCTATCCTCCTGGTGGAGACCTGTGCCCGGAAGGGCACTTTTTCTAGTTTAGTTCTATCTCACTACTAGAACTTCCTGACTCTGAGGTAGATAAGATTTTTGGCTGTCAACAGCATCCATTTGTGTTTTCAATGTTGTGGACCGGAGCGTGGTGAAATAGTTGCTAAGATACGATACTGCATAGTGATTGGCTCTGCTGCATGCCTATGAAGAGTACTGACCAATGAGCTGAGCCTAGCGCCCTTCCAGACACCAGGTTCCAGTGTCTTGCTTTCCTGTTCCTATAGCTCAGTCGGCTGCCCCTTCTTATTACTGCATGGGAGCGAGTGACTGAGAATCACCATAACGCGTCATTTTTCCACGAGACAAAAATACGGGATTAAGTGGGTCCCGTATCGGTTCATTACGGGACAGGTCTTTTAGTTGCCAAATACGGTACGATCGTATCTTAGCAACTATTTCACCACGCTCCGGTCCACAACATTGAAAAAACAAATGGATGCTGTTGACAGCCAAAAATCTTATCTACCTCAGAGTCAGAAAGTTCTAGTAGTGAGATAGAACTAAAAAAGAAGAAAAACTAAGTGCAGAGCTGAGTGGGAAAAAGATTCGGTGGATTTTTATGAAACAAAAGCTTTGCAGTTTGAAAGTGGATATTCAAGCTTTCCCTACAGCTGCAATGTTGGTGAGTTTAATGTTGTTTAATACAAGCAGATGCAAATTGGATGAATGGGGAGTTAATGGATGGTTTATGGCAAGTCACTTCATATCATTATAATAAATCTAGAGTTGGGGGGGGGGGGGATTCGTGGCAACATAGCGCGTCTCTCTGGTGCTGCTCTGCTGACGAGGGCGACATGACACAAACACAATAACAAATGCGCATGTGGGGGTGCGGTCAACGAAGGTTGTAGGTGGAACAAATCGCAGTGTCCGTGACGGCTGTGTTTTGGGGCTGGTCTAGCTGCAGTGTGAGGAGACAATGTAGTCCGGTAGCAATACGGAAGAGTGTCTCTGACGTCAGAGCCACCCGTTAATCTAAAATATCTAAACCCAGAGATTACACAAAAAATAACGCCAGGAAAGTGTTCTAAATCTTATAAACGTCATTGATATATATTTTTTGGCAAAAAGGGTGAAGTGTCCCTTTAAGGTAAGGTAATGTGCATAGATGTGCCAAAAAAGGACATAGTGTCTGATTGGCTGCCATGCAGCCAATTAGGCCGCACACAGGCTTCTGTGTGCGGCCTAGAGGGGTGTGTTCAAGCTACCTGCAACACAACATTTATTTGGGAAACCCAGCCATTGCTACTACTAGCATCACTTGCAGTGGCTGTGGTTCAGGAGGTAGAGCGGGTCGTCCAATGAGCCATTGGTTGGCGGTTCGAATCCCGGCTCCACATGTCGAAGTGTCCTTGGGCACGACACTGCATGCCTAAAGTGGTTGCCACCATTGGTGTGTGAATGTTGGAAATGGAGGACTGTTCTTCGCTTCACCTCCCAATGTATGAATGAATGGACCATTGTAAAACACTTTGAGTAAGCACTCATTATCATTATTGGTAGGCTATCACAACTACTGAGAGAGACAAACTGAATGAAAGGGGAGAGAGAGAGAGAGAGAGAGAGAGAGAGAGAGAGAGAGAGAGAGAGAGAGAGAGAGAGAGCAGAAAAACAGGATGAAATTGAAGAAAATAGTAAGTGAGAGAATGTGGGAGTGACAGAGTGAGAAAGTGACTGCAGATTGAGTTACATCAAAGGGTGAAAGGTTACATTTAGAGTTCAGCATGTTTGCTCTGCCCCCTCTGCTTCCACTATCATATGTCTGTGCATGTTATGTGTCTGCATGCGTACGTGCACATATGTCTGAATGTGTATGCGTGTGTGTGTGTGTGTGTGTGTGTGTGTGTGTGTGTGTGTGTGTGTGTGTGTGTGTGTGTGTGCGTGCGTGTGCGTGTGTCTGTGTGTGTGCGTGCGTGCGTGTGTGTGTGTATATTAGGGCCGTCGAACAATTACAATTTTTAATCAGATTAATCACAGCTTCAAAATTAATTAATCATGATTAATCACCATTCGAACTATGTCCAAAATATGCCATGTTTTTCTGTATATTGTTGTTGGAATGGAAAGATAAATGACAGAAGGCGGATGATTTAACATACGTATGCATGTTATATTCTTTATAACAAATCCAGTGTGGTAGGATGGTGTCTCTCTGTCTTTCACCCCGTTGTCGTGCTATGTATCACACACACACTCCCGTCCTGGCCTCCCTCCATTGGTTGCCGGTGCGATTTAGAATTGATTTTAAGACTCTCTTATTTGTTTACAAAGCCCTGAATGGACTAGCCCCCGCCTACTTCTCTGACCTGGTAAAGTACCCCCCCACCGCTAGGCACCTCAGATCAACACACCTGGAGCTACTGGAGGCTCCACCGACCAAATTGAGGCTTAGGGGAGACCACGCCTTCTCTGCCGCAGCCCCTAGGCTATGGAACACCATCCCTTCTCTGTCGCAGCCCCTAGGCTATGGAACACCATCCCTTCTCTGTCGCAGCCCCTAGGCTATGGAACACCATCCCTTCTCTGTCGCAGCCCCTAGGCTATGGAACACCATCCCTTCTCTGTCGCTGCCCCTAGGCTATGGAACACCATCCCTTCTCTGTCGCAGCCCCTAGGCTATGGAACACCATCCCTTCTCTGTCGCAGCCCCTAGGCTATGGAACACCATCCCTTCTCTGTCGCAGCCCCTAGGCTATGGAACACCATCCCTTCTCTGTCGCAGCCCCTAGGCTGTGGAACACCATCCCTTCTCTGTCGCAGCCCCTATAGGCTATGGAAC